>NC_071285.1:5421453-5542846 GCF_943735745.2 Anopheles bellator | reverse complement strand
GACAATCCGCTCAGTCCGACCGTCTTCGAGCACGAATCCAACTGCGGCCAGTTCTACAAGTGTGACTTCGGCAGCCGCTGTCTGATTTCGTGTCTGGTCGGTCAGCATTTTAGTCGTCAAACGCTCGCCTGTGAGTTCCCGAATGTGGCCTGCTGTGATCCTTCCGTGCCGTGCACGGGGCCGAATCCAGGTGTAACGTGCGTCGCCGACTCCCGTTGCCCACTGTTCGAGGACCCTTTCAATCCGACGCTGCTGCCGCACCCGACCTCCTGCTCAATGTTCCGCAAGTGCTCGCAGGGTCAAGGCTGCGACCTTCAGTGCCCGGTAGGGCAACACTTCAGCCAGGCACTGCAGCGCTGCGATTGGCCCAACATAGCCTGCTGCGATCCAAGCATTCCGTGTGAAAATCCGTGCATTCCGGGCGTCACCTGCCCGACGGTTCCGACTCCTGCTCCGACTCCAGCGCCAACCGCAGCTCCGACAACTGCGCCAACCGCAGCTCCGACTCCTGCGCCAACCGCTGCTCCGACCCCGGCACCAACGGCAGCTCCAACTCCGGCGCCAACGGCTGCTCCAACTCCGGCTCCAACTCCCGCCGATCCTTGCATCCCCGGAGTAACGTGCCCCGACGATGCTGGCAACTGCGTTGTGGACTCTCGATGTCCATCATGGAACGGGCCAACACCGACCCTGCTGGCGCACGCCAACTGCGCCAAGTTTTACAAATGCGACACGGGCAGGGCCTGTGAGCATAACTGTCCACCTGGTCTGCACTTCAACACTGCATTGAACGTTTGCGATTGGCCAGAAAGTGCCTGCTGTGACCCATCGGTACCGTGTAATCCTCCCTGCATCCCTGGCATAACTTGTCCCCCCGTGGGACCGACCCCGGCGCCAACCCCTGTCCCAACTCCAGTTCCGACTCCAGCACCAACGGCTGCTCCGACCCCGGCACCAACGGTTGCTCCGACTCCGGCACCAACCGCTGCTCCGACCCCGGCACCAACCGCTGCTCCAACTCCGGCACCAACGCCCGCCGATCCTTGCATCCCCGGAGTAACATGTCCTGACGATTCTGGCAACTGCTTTGTCGACGCCAGATGTCCGACAAGAAACGGGGCCACCCCTACGCTGCTGGCCCATGCGAACTGTGCAATGTTCTACAAATGTGACACAGGAAAGGCCTGCGAACATAACTGTCCACCTGGTCTGCACTTCAACACTGCATTGAGCGTTTGCGATTGGCCTGAAAGTGCCTGCTGTGACCCAACGGTACCGTGTAATCCTCCCTGCATCCCTGGCATAACTTGTCCCCCGGTGGGACCGACCCCGGCGCCAACCCCTGTCCCAACTCCAGTTCCGACTCCAGCACCAACGGTTGCTCCGACTCCAGCACCAACCGCTGCTCCGACCCCGGCACCAACGGCTGCTCCGACCCCGGCGCCAACCGCTGCTCCAACTCCGGCACCAACTCCCGCCGATCCTTGCATCCCCGGAGTAACATGTCCTGACGATTCTGGCAACTGCTTTGTCGACGCCAGATGTCCGACAAGAAACGGGGCCACCCCTACGCTGCTGGCCCATGCGAACTGTGCAATGTTCTACAAATGTGACACAGGAAAGGCCTGCGAACATAACTGTCCACCTGGTCTGCACTTCAACACTGCATTGAGCGTTTGCGATTGGCCAGAAAGTGCGTGCTGTGACCCTACGGTACCGTGTAATCCTCCCTGCATTCCGGGTGTAACTTGTCCTCCGGTGGGACCGACCCCGGCGCCAACCCCTGTCCCAACCCCTGTCCCAACTCCAGTTCCGACTCCGGCACCGACTGCTGCTCCGACTCCAGCTCCGACACCTGCTCCGACACCGTCGGATCCGTGCATTCCGGGAGTTACATGTCCACCGACCGGGGGCGAAAACTGCTACAACGATATGCGCTGCCCGACGATCGATGGAGTCAAGCCGACGCTGTTCGCCCACTCCGACTGCGGCAAGTTCTACAAGTGCGCCAACCGTCGGGCCTGTGAGCACTCTTGTCCGCCGGGGCTGCACTTCAACTCCCTAGAGTTCGTGTGCGATTGGCCCGGAAGTGCCTGCTGCGATCCAACGATACCGTGCAATCCTCCGTGCATACCGGGCGTTACCTGCCCGTAAGGCAGGGCCAACGACCTATGGAAGCGGAAACACTACTTATTTTATGCAATCCTAACCCTACCTTAAGCGGCAATTTGCAATGAGGAACCCAGCGAAACCTAATCAACCAACTTAACTATATTTATTTGTGTAGCTTAGTGATTGTCGCCAACGCGTTTATCGTTTGGAGCACGTTATGACGTAAGAGCCATTCGCGTCAATCAGCTGTCAGATCAGCTGTCAATCAGTACAATATCTCTACTGCTTCAGCTCCGACTTACCCGCGATTCGAATGCAAATACTTGCTAAAGTGAGAGAAATAAATATATTCGTGCATACAACAACCAAAGGGTGTACTTCTCTGCAGACTCTCAAAATTTTTCATCATCTCATTCACAGCCCGCCAGTGGCGTCAGACAGGCAACAAGTGTTTACCGTTTGCACATCAAAGTAATCCGCAAAAAGCACATGGTAAGCATTTCTGAATGGACCGCACACTACGAAGTGTACCCATGGTGATGATATTCTTCCCCGCCGCCCGAACCCGAATACCTCCCGGTAGGTTCCGTGACATGCGTCAAAACGTGCGCCGGTTTAAACCCTTCATGTCTACTCTTATCGCAGTGTCCGGCCGGCGGTACCTGATACGATCGTGCTGCCTGTCAACCCGACCGTAGCCCCAGCTAATGGCGACAAGACATTTGGAAGTACTTTCTTCGCGACGCTATCCGCCCGGCCGATCGATCTTCGTGAGATGCCGATAAAGGCCTTATGTCACGAAGGCCACACGGGTTTTGGTGTATTGATTGTATAAAAGCACGCATCCGCCCCCAGGGTGGGCACAGTTTGCCTTCGGCAGCTCATTCCTAGCCTTGCTCCAGCCCCCATTCGCGTCGAACAGTACAGCAGAGTAGAGTAACAGGCTCAGGATGCAACTCTCGCTCATCCTGGTTGCCGCCCTGGCCGTCACGCTCGCCAGCGGGCAGGTACCGTGTGACCCGTCGGTCACCTGTCCCACGTTCAACTGTCACCCGCACGCCAGCTGCCCCTCGCGGGATCCGCTTCACCCGGTGCTCCTACCGCACGTCGATTGCTCCCGCTTCTACAAGTGCAGCAGTGGGAACGCGTGCGAGCACGTCTGCCCCACCGGTCTACACTTCAACGCGGCCGAACTGGCCTGCGACTGGCCATCGCGTGCCTGCTGCAACCCGGCGCTTCCGTGCAATCCGGACGATGAGATCGAAACCGACTGCATACCGCACGCCAACTGTCCGGCCTCAGCCTCGCAAGCCGTGCTGCTGCCGCACTACGACTGCTCCAAGTTCTACAAATGCTCCGGCCAGTTTGCCTGCCCGATGGACTGTCCACCTGGACTGCACTTTAACCCGCGCCTGGATGCGTGCGATTGGCCCGAGCAGGCGTGCTGTGATCCGTCCGTACCGTGCGATCCGTGCATTCCCGGAGTAACTTGCCCACCAACGGTAGGCCCCGGAACGCCCGCTCCGGTTACACCGACTCCCGCTCCGATTACGCCGACTCCCGCTCCGGTTACGCCAACTCCCGCTCCGGTTACGCCGACTCCCGCTCCGATTACCACCACTCCAGACCCGGGTGATGTTCCTTGCGATCCTTCGGTCACGTGCCCGCTGAACTGCATCGCAGACGCACGCTGCCCGACGCGTGACGGCGTCAATCCGGTGCTGCTGCCGAGCGTTAACTGCGCCAAGTTCTACAAGTGCCAGTCGGGACGGGCCTGCGAGTTCGACTGCCCGCCCGGGCTGCACTTCAACGAGAGCAAGATGGTGTGCGACTGGCCGCATCAGGCCTGCTGTGATCCGACCATCGAGTGTGTTCCGGGCTGCATTCCCGGTGTTACCTGCCCGTAGGGTGGCTGCGTACGGTCGTGTCTCGG
Source organism: Anopheles bellator (assembly GCF_943735745.2). Lineage (NCBI taxonomy): Eukaryota > Metazoa > Arthropoda > Insecta > Diptera > Culicidae > Anopheles > Anopheles bellator. The sequence goes on along the minus strand of NC_071285.1, from coordinate 5,538,801 downwards.
GCGACGAATGTGATTGTCCTCTGTTCCCCTAATTCCCGGTGAGGTGTTTCAATAAAGCTACAGCAAAACGTGACGAGCAGCCGTGTTGGGAGAATCTGAACTTACACTCTCCCCGAGCAGCATTGCTGTGACATCAGCTAGTATCATCCAAGATGACGACCTGCACTGAACACAGCCTACTCGATGCAGTTTGTTCCCGACACCTGGGGCCCGAGACGGTTATATAGCTCACCGCCATTCACCGAGGACTTTTCATTGGACACTACACTGAGTACGGATTTGATGATACTAATTAATCTACTCGGCAGATTACTGTTTAGACCAATAAAAAAGAAAATTACACGAAATTCCAACAATGTGTCTTCGTTTATGCAAACACTTGATTTATCACGCGATCAGGAGCTTTCTTTGACGGTGTCCCCGTCCGGGCTATCTTGATTGTGCCGCCATTTTCTTGACTGGCCGACATTTACACAATTAACGTGCTCTTTAGTTGATCTTCAGACTAATTTTATTACCTTCATGTTCCGACCCGAGAATATATGAGACCTGCGTGATCCTACATTACTAGCAACTCAATCCGGAATAGAGGCATGCAGCCAATCCGTGGCCGCTCAATCTAGGTGACTTCGTGTTATTTCTTGACGTCATAGCTATTTTACCATCCTTCCAGAATGTTCCGCCACATTGCCGCTAGAAGCTCGCGTTTGCGGCGAACAACTTCCTCAATCAGACCACCGGCATGACGTCATACGTAGCAATCAGTGTGGTGATGTTCCGTACATTATCGCCAAATTCCATCGCTCGGTTCGCAGCAGACCCTACTAGCGAAACTAGTGTGCGGTGTCCCACACTCCCGCGGTGTCACTGACCAAAGCTACATTCGAAGGACGATAAGGACGATCGGTGTTGGGCATGTAAAACACGCAAAACTCAGGCCAACGCTGCCGCCGCCACCGTTCGAGGAAACTAGTGGCCACCCAAGCGCGCACGTCATCCGCATCAATCATGATCCGCGATGGATCCGCAATTTGCTACGCCCAGCGGGGGTTACCGCTCAGGGGTCGCCCCGCACAGAGCAAACGCCGGAAGATAGCAAAAAGACCAAGATTGATATGGATAACGAGCGGGGCGAGTCTCGAGCGAGTTTCCGTATAAAACCCAGCCCGAGGCCACAATCGGCTAAGCTTTAAAGCGGTAGTGCTCGAAACGAGAGGTGTTTTCGCGAACACTCAGAGATCTGGTGCAAGTGCAAAGTGTCGTCGCTATCTCACACGCGGAACCGTTATGAAGCGATCGTTGGTGCTGTTGGTGATCGTCGTCGTCTTCGCGGCGATCGTAAAGGCTGATGTGGCCCAGTGGAACTGTAACCTGTGCCCGCAGGGAGCATGTGCCAACGATGCGCGGTGCCCCGCGGGGGACAATCCATTCGATCCGACCATGCTGCCGCACGTCAACTGCAACCAGTTCTACAAGTGTTCGCACGGCCAGGCCTGCGAGTACACGTGCCCGGCCGGACTGCACTGGAGTCAGGCGCTGAGACGCTGCGAATGGCCCCATGTGGCGTGCTGTGATCCCTCTGTCGAGTGCGCTCCGGGTTGTCCGGGTGTGTGTCCACCGGTCACAACGGTCGCCCCACCAGTTACCGTGAGCCCCACAACGGCCCCTACCACGACCACGACCAGTACGACCACGACGACGACAACAACGACGGTGCTCCCGGATGTTCCGTGCCCGGCGTGCCTCTGCACGGCGGATGCACGCTGTCCGCTGCGGGACGATCCGTTCAATCCGACCCTGCTGCCGCACGAGTCCGACTGCACGCAGTTCTACAAATGCTCGTTCGGCGAACGCTGTGCTATGGTGTGCCAGCCGGGCGAACACTTCAGTGCGACGTTGCAACGCTGCGAGTGGCCACAGTACGCGTGCTGCGATCCGACCGTCCCGTGCCAGCAGTTTCCCGATCCGAGCGATCCGTGCTGGCCAACGCCCTGCACCACCGTCATACCGCCGGCGAGCTGTGTCCCCGACAATGGCTGCCCGATCACGGACGATCCGATGAACCCGCTCCTGCTGCCGGTCCCTGGCAACTGCGGCGCATTCTACAAGTGCCACTTCGGCGAGGCGTGCCTCATTTCGTGCCCGCCCGGGGAGCACTTCAGTCGGGCTCTGCAGCGCTGCGAACGGCCGGAGGTGGCGTGCTGCGATACGACCGTCGTTTGCTGTGCCGCCTGCGTGTCCCAGCGGCGCCAGGAGCTGAACCGGCTGCTCGGCATCAAGAGCTACGAATGAATCGGGCCACCGTATCACACCTAGTCTCATAGAACTCCTAGTGTACAGTATTTGTTGATTAGGAAAACAATAAAGCACAATAAACCAAAACCTGGTGTAAAAAAATCCTTTATCAGAATCCGTAGAACCTGTACCTGTTCCTTGTCAGAGCTTGGTGGACGAACGTTACCTTCTTTCTCAAAACAGTACCCTCGTTACCGCCATTCGGAATACGGTGTTCCCTGTGCTCACATTTATTTCATTAAAAATCCTACTTACATTAATATAAAACAGAACATTCTCTCTCTTCAATCCGCGTGTCCCCACCAGTAGTAACTGTGAGTGTGCCATTTACTCGCCATTTGTTTAGAATTCGTGTCGCACCACAAAAGGAGACCACTATTGGCGCTACTGAAGGACTGAATGATACCCGCAACGTGGCCAACACTGAAGCATGTGTTTGTATATCGCTTTGCCAACTTTTTAAGGTCCTTTTCTGGTGACAACCAATCCGTAAGCTAGTTGCCGGTACAGTTCCCAATCAAGACGAACCGAAAAGCAACAGTGGCCGGGGGAACAACGTAACAGCCGGGTAGGCACCGCCACCACGATCGGGCATCAGGGGGACGCTCCACAGAGTTCATTTTTACACACAGGATAAACACAGATTATTTTCACGCGACACACGAGCGAGTCTTTAAGCCTCGGGAGGTGCTCCGGGTCTCTATCCGGCCGTGCTAAAGCTACTGACACATACGACTCAAAATAAGAACGTTACGGAACGGTTCACGTGCTACCTTTGCTTCTCCTTCGGCACTCATTATCGGCTAGCAGTTGGGTTTGATTTACAACTTTCTCTCGGCTTGCGCTTGGGCTCGATTACAAACTGTGACCGAAACGATACTCAAAACGGCGGCGCACATATGGCGGATGGCGCTAGCGCGGGAAGCCTGAAAAAAAGTCATCCATATCCGATGCAGTGGTCCAGGACGAGTCATCGGAATCGCCCCCACCGCCACCGCCGCCCCCGCCACCGCTGCCGTCGCCTCCACCACGTCGACCACCGCCGCCACCGCCGCCACCGCCACCATTTTCATCGTCGGAATCGGTCTCATCGTTGTTGTTGTCGCCATCATCGTCATCGTTGTCGTCATCGTTATCATCCTCGTCGTCCTCTTCGTCGCCGCTGCTCGATGTGGAAGAACCTGTACGCAAAAGGCCACCATCATGCTCATTAACATCACCATTCACTTGGGGGAGGCCGTCATTTAGTTCGCGCATTTGAACATCTATTGGCACTACGATTCGGCCCCGACGTCGCCCCCGGCGCTGGCCACCATTGATTTCGCCTCGAATGCTCCGGACTGCGAGGACTGCAAATGAAACCAAGGGAAAACGGGGAAGGGGTGGGGCGGGAGTAGCAACATTCGCACCGAACCGATCGCCGATCGCGCCCGGTCGTGGATCCGTGGATCGCGCGACGTGGGACACACGGTAGCGTAAGGTGGGAAAGGTCGGAGCGAGAGGTTCGGGGAATGGAGAGATATTGTACATTTCAATTCATTGCAGAGTTTTTGTTTTACTTTCATCGGACCATAAACGGGCTCCCGAGTCCCGTTGTTTTTTTTATAATCCGAGTTTTTAATAGATCCGACGCAAGACCGGGGGACAGAAAATGATGCCGGCTACATTCCGTACATTCGCTGTACGGAAGAGCTCATTCAACAGCCGGTTATCGGTGCATTAATTTCCGCCCCGACCACAAACGATCGTGATCGTGACGAACCCAGTGTGGACAAAACAAATTTGGAATACAAAATTATAAACCAAAACGGGTGCCGAATCGGGTGCCGATGTTTGCGTAACTAATTCGAACGGTTCGGAAATAATTATACAAAAATATGTGCGAAAAACGTAAAGCTTCACCGAGTGACCGCCGCCCGACACTTACCGACTGACTCCGTTTCCGAGATCGAGTTGTCCTCGGAGTTTTCCACCTCCTCGTCCTCCTCGTCCTGATCGTCGCCGGTGTTCTTCTTCCGCCCGACGCTGTAGATCCGCACGACCGTCTCCAGGATCGCGCCGGTACTGTGGTTACCCTGGTTCTCGATGACGGCAATCTGGCTCCCGTATCCGTTGACGGCCAGGTCGTAGATGTTGCGCTTCACGTCGACGGTCGAGATGCTCGAGTAGTCGTAGCTGTCCAGCACCTTGAAGCTCGTTTCGTACGCGCCGCCCTCCATCTCTTCCGAGTTCTCCAGCTTGATGCCGTACATGACGTTCTGGGGCGAAAATTTGACGTGCGACTGGTCGAGCGACACCACCGTCCGGAGCAGGTGGAAGGTGCGCAGATCCCACACCTCCGTGTTGGCCACGATCTCGAGCCCGTTCGGGTGAAACACGCCCGAGATGGTTTGGTTGAGCTTATCGAACTTGCGGATCTCCTTGCCGGACGTCACGTCCCACAGCACACCATCCGAGAGGATCAGCTCATCCGTTGGACAGAAAGTGGCACGGTTTTTCGTGTACTGATTGCAGATGGCCGGCTCGAGCTTCATCAGCTTCTGGCCCGTGTTGATGTCGTAGATGGTCGCAATCTAAAAGAAAGCAAAAAACCAGATCCAAGATTCAGTGGCGCTCTGGTAAGGCTATCACTTTCTTCTTCCTCCTGCTTCTACCTCATTCGTGGTGGCCAGTACCCGGTCCTGGGTGGTGTTGGCAAACTCAAAGTACTCCTCTTCCTCCCACTGCAGCTTCTGCGTGAACCGGTTGCCCTCGATGTTCCACAGCGCCGACATCGGGTACCGCCAGGAGGCGGACGTCAGGAGCAGCGTGCCGTCCTTGCTGCACTTGGTCGACACGACGCTCGACTCGTGGCAACTGTAGCTGTACTCCTCGTTGCTGTCGTTTAGGTTGAAGATCTTCACCTCGCCCGTTTGCGAACCGACTATTATCTTATTACCGCAAGGCTAGTTGGTACGAGGAAAAAGAGGGCGCGGGGGTCACGAAACGTTGGTCAAGGACAGAAAGGGAAACTATGGCTAGCTTACCGTAAAATCACAGGACGTAAAGAAGTAATCGATCTCGGGCGTACGGAGGACGCGCGAGGTGGAAAAGTTCGAATGTACCAGCCGGCGATCGAAGCGCCGTGAAGCGTAACCCGCCTGCTGACGGTACAGACGGGCGGCAAAGTTATTGCTCACCCCCGTCGATCGGTGTGGCCGCGGATCGGGACACTTGTGTGGGACGAACAGATCGAACGGTGGACAGGTGGACATCGGATGCTTGCAGAGCGCGTGCTGGTTCGTAAGGTACTCGGTGATGATCGTGTGCAGCGTGACATTGCTCGTCGTGGCCGACGGTTCGCTGGGTAGCACTTTGGCAGCGGTGGTGGCGTGCAGCAGAAAGTTCGTCGCATCACTGGAAGAGATTTGTTTCTGCAGCGAACGCTGCGTCGATGAACTCGAGGCCGCTGAACCGCGGCTCGTGTCACCGGTCGCCACCGAGAACGGAGTGGCGACAGCACTGGCCACTGTCCCATTGCTATGGCTGCCTATTACCCCCGTTTGCTGGCTACTACTTTTCTTGATCAGCTTGATCGGCAACGGCTCGGTGAAGTCAATCTGCGGCTGTTGATTGCTGCCGTTGCTCGACCCACTGGCACCGACATCTGGTGCCTCACCGTCGGCGACGGAGCCATTGTTTGGCGTTTCGATGCTGGCCGCGGCCAGGGCCGCCTGAAGGTTAGCCTGTGTGGTCGAAGCATTGAACGAGGAATCGATGTGCCGGCTACGGATACGCGATCGCTGGATGATGCTGGTGTTGGGCGACCGGAACACGAACGGCGAGTGCAGCCCAACCGAACGCGGGATCACCGAAATGGGATTTTGGGCCGGATGGGGCGGTAGCGCCGACGGGCTGATGCCGGTCTCTTTGAGCAGCGTGCTGGCCGTTTCTTTCAAACCGCGCACCGTCAAGTGCTGGTGAATGAGCTGGTAAAGCTGTTGCTCGTTAAACTGAATGCGCGTTTGCGCCACCACGTTCGCTTTGTGGATATCGGCGAGCGACGTGTCGAGCTGACTGTTGAAGGGTTCCGCTTTTCCCGACACCCGCTCCAACAGCTCCAGTGCGTACTTCTGGAACTGAACGTGCTCGACACGCTTCTCCTGCAGGATCGGATCACGCATTAGGCCTGCGCGGAGGGAAACGACTCGAGTTAGAACACCCGTGAACACCCGTGAAACGCTCGCCATACTTACTTTGCAGCTGGCCGTTCACAAAGAGCGGCAACTTGCCGACGATCTGACGGACGGTTTCGGAGCGCGCCAGACCGGCCAACGCGCGGCAGGCCATCCCACGGATACGGTCCGCGTCCGTGATCGGCGTCTTGACGCACATCAGCGACAGCAGCACGATGATACCGTTGTTCGTGCGCACGCTCTCCCAAACCTTCTGGATCAGTTCCTCGGAGATTTTGTTTGGCATCCGCTTCTTGGCCGAACCGAACCGTGCCACCGAGCCGCTCGGTCGGTGGATCGGTGCACACACCATGTGGACTAGCAGTGCAAGGGCGGACTTTTGCACCTCAGCATCCGGTACGATCTCTCCCTCGGCGGCGCCCAACACGATGTGAATGCCCGCCGCTGATCCCTCATCCGGAAAGTCGATTTGCTCGCAGAACACATGGTGGACGCGGGGAATCACACAGCAAACGTTCAGCACGTCCAGCGCGTACCTCACGGTGTCACCGCTGCGAATAAAATAGGGGTTTTTCATATTATATATTTTTCAAAATGTCTTCTGAACTCGAATGCTTACCGTCCACTGTAGTTCGATTCGTAGGTCATCGCCACGATACGCAGCAATAGGCACACGCCACCAAGCTCGAGGAACTCATCCGCCGGTGGCCAGTGCGCCTTGACCGGCAGTAGCTCCTGTAGCGTCAGGATCTGTTGGCTTATCACCTCCGGCGAGCTTTTGACCGCCTTGAACACCGGCTGCGACACAGTGCCGCTCGGTTCCTGCTGCCGGGTCACCTGAATGTACTTGTAGTAGAGGTGATTCTCAAAGTACTTTTTCAGCGCCACACACACGTGCCGCACAACCTGCCGCTCGGCCGCTTCCTCGTCGTCGTTCATTTGATAGTCATCCGATACCAGCAGTATCGGCAGCACGGCTATCACGTTGTACAGCTTGCGCAACCCGTCCTGCTTGTCGAACTCGTCCAGTATCGTTTTGAACTGACAGCTCAACCCAAAGAACATCGTCGCATGGCAACGGCCCGAATCGTGCGGACATCCAAGCAACCACAGTGCGTACGAAACCATCTCCGTGATCACCTCGCGCGGCATCAAACAGATGCGCTCCATCGCGTCCTCGCAGTAGGCGAGATAGTAGAACGCAATCGAAACGCCGGTCGCCGCCAGGCTGGGCCGCGGGATGTCGAGCAACCGCTCCAGGCCGCCGTTCGCAATGAACTCGATGGAAAACTTTTTGTGGCACAGCAGCGAGGCGAGATACTTGAGCGCCTCGAACACCAGACACGTGTCTTTGGCGTCCAGGTTCTCGATGTAGCGGAAAATCAGTTGCATCGCGTTGTGCTCGAAAACGTGCGGCAAAAACTCCTGATACTCTCCCATCGGTGTGAGGTAGTGCAGTATCAGCATCTGGCTTGTGGCCGACGTTACCGGGTGGATCGGAATCATAATGCGATGGCCTCTGCTATCGGTTGGCTGCGCATGAGCGTCCTCGGCAACGTCCGGGGGGTCAAACGGTTCCCCCGACCACCACTCTATGCTACACGCTCCTTCTGCTTCGCCATGTCCCGGTCCATCGGGAACGCTTTCGACTCTACTACTGTCGCCCACTTCATCGACTGCCATCGCACCAGCATCGCCTGTTACGGCTGCCGGCCGTTCGGGCGTGTTGCCGCTGGGGACCACTTGTAGCTGCTTACGCTGAAGCCGGTGCAACCGGTTCAGCATGATCGGCAACAGGCGTATGTTTTGCTCCCGAAAGCTGACTGCTATCTCCTGCACTTCCATCGCCGAACCGAGCAGTCCGGTGGCGTAGCTTTGTAGCGGTTCCGGGCTCGATTTGGCCCACCCGTACAGACGCTTGATGAGCTGATCGTACTCGACCTGAAACACGGCGGACGTATCGAGCCCCGGCATGATCACCAGTATCAGCCGGCAGGCGGCCACATTGAGTGGGAATGAACTTTGTGATACGGTCTGGCGGGTGAAGAAATTGTCGCGTAAATAGTCGTTCACAAGCCGTGTCATAAAGTGATCCTTGCGGAACAGCGATTTCAGCATTCGGCCGAGCTCACAGTTCGGATCCGTACGGGACGGGTGACGCTCGTCGAACGGATCGGGGTCCTTCATCATGAACGCTTCGATCTCCGCCTCGAACAGCTCGGCCAGCCGTGTCACGACCGGCTCCGGATCGTAGCCGGCCTCCTGGTGGTGGTCCTCCCATAGCTGAAAGATACGCGACAGGTCGCTACCGCGCAGTACCTCGTCCTGATCCAATGCTGCGGCCATTCTGGCACGAGACGAGACGGCACTAGCTTAGCGCGATACGTTCCCCAAAAGCATTACCAATAGGCCCGGGTACCGATGTTTGCTTTGCGCGCTTTTCTACGCGCCACCAGATTGTTGTTATTCGTCGGGTTTTGACAGCTACTAGACCCAACCAGCAGAGTGTAAACACATATGGGCTTTCGCAACGTACCACTCACTTCGCTCCTTGCGGACGAGACGCTCCGTCCCACTCAGCTCGCTCTCTCACTCTTTCGCGCGCACTGATTCACAGTTGGCTGGGTGGAATCGTGCTTCCTTAACCTCACTTTGACGTTTGCTCGGAAAGCGCTCCGAAACGGACGCCCGCGTTCTGGGGCGAAACAAACCGATATCCTTCAAAAGCGCCGATGCTATTCTCTGCAAAGCACGATAAAAACACCATCTAAGTAACGCTGGTTTGCACGCTTTTGTGTTTTTGCTTTGTTGCTCTTCCGAGAGTCCCGTGTGTGCGCGGTGCGAACCGACCAGAAACACTATATGGTCCTCTTCCGAATCCGGGTGCTTTACTCGTACTCGCTTCCCTTGCCTTGCCTCGATAGCAAACGCAGCACTTTGCCCCCTCTTTGCCTCGAATAAAGGCGAATTCTTGCCGACAGTGGACTAATCTGGACTTTCTGCACTTATCTCCTCACCAGCGAAGTAAAAGTGCGCAAACACGCGACACCGCACCGCTCACGAGCTTTGCTCATTTGTGATTGAACGCCGCAGCTGTCAGTTCGGTCGCAAACACGATGGTCACTCACGCCAGTTGTCAACGCTGCTTGTGGACACCTTGGCACTCGAAACATTATAATCATTGATGATACTTACAATATCGGCATTGATCATGCTTAATACGCTTAACGACTGTTAGGATAAGGCAGTGTGCCATTATATTTATTGTGGTTCATTCATCTTGTTACCAAAAAATTAGTGAGTGGCAATTTGTAAACAAAAACCTACACGGCCTAACCTTACTTCTTCTTCTCGTCCTTTCCCTTCTCCGGTTTCCCGTCCTCTTTCTTGCCCTCCTTTTCGCTATCCTTTTTGTTTTTGTCCTTCTCCGAGCCGGCCTCTTTGCCGTCCTGAGCCTTCTTCTCCTTGGCATCGTCACTCTTTTTGCTCTCCTCAGCATCACGGTTCGTGAGCTTGTTGTTGATCAGGTTGTGCAGGGCAATGATCGATCGCACCAGCGAGGCCAGATACACCACCAGCATCTGGTCGTTCGTCTTCACGTACAGTGTATCGGTGAACGATTCCTGCGCAATGTCCGGCAGAAGGTTCAGAATGTCCTGCAGGTGGTACACGATCTGATGGTTCACCGGAAGCTGTGCGTTGCCAACCTTCAGAAGGTAATTTTTAATGTCACGCAGCTGAGCGTTCAGTCCCTTCAGTCCGAGCAACTGGTTCGTGATCTTTTGCGACAGACTGCCGACGGTCGTGTCCTTGATGTCGCGCAGCAAATGCTCAACCCCAACCTCTTCCGCTTCCTCGGCCCCAATCTCACTCGGCACGTGCTCGAACGTTTTCGATGTAGGCGAACCATCGTCGTGCACTTCTTCGACCGCGATGTACGCTTCCGTTGGCAGGCCCAGGTCCTTGGGTTTCGCATCGATAATCACCAGCACGGAGTTGGGGCAGTACCGGCGGATCAGCTCGTTGATGGCGATATCGTTCTGGCACAGCTTGGGCCCCGTGTGGTACCAGCCAACGACGCGCTCGCGTGCATTCACCTTCTTGAACATACCGTACATGTTTTCCAAGTAGTCGTGGTCCAAGAACCACACGGATTTGTCTTTGTCATCCTCATCGAATGGAACTGCGAAAGTGGACGGAAGAGATCGCATCGATCAGTACGCAACGTTTCTCGCACCCGGCAGAAAGTACAAACCTGCGAAGCTGTTCGAAACATCCAAAACACCCTTGGCACGCCAGCACCCGAGCAGAACACCGACGACGCGTTTCTGGTTGCCGATCTTGCCCATCCGGTTGAAGTGGTCGACCACGCTGAGCAGCACCAGCGGGTGCACGATCACCTTGGTGGTGCTGAGTTCCGAAGGCATCGTCGTCTATTACAGGATTGAACGGAAGCTCAAATAAACAGTTTTATGCAACTAGAATCGCCAGAAACGCGGAGACTCTGTTTCTGGTTTTAGCTTTTCGCAATGACAAAACAAGTTTTTCGTTTGACGTTTTATACCGTCCCCGGTTTTTATTCTTCTTTTCTTCCCGCACGACTGTCAGTGACCAGGCACGGTTGCCAGCTACGATTGAATGTCGTCCGCGAACTTAACGAAGAGCAAATGATTAAAACTATTAATGATAAAATATTATTATTCGTTCCATTACCTTTTAAATGTAAAGTTGCGACACCAAACCGAGATAATGTTCGATAAATCGAGCCCAGTTATGAAAAGGAAACATTTTTGTTATGTTTTGGATTTTGTAAACATCGGAAAATCGAGCCATATTTTGAAGGCTAAACGTCAGACCAACCAAAACAAAATAAACCTCATTGAAAAGTCCCAAACCGGTCCGCTGCTTACGCAAAGTTTGGAAAGTTTTCCTAGATTTGTCGTGTACAATCTTCTTCCCGCCGACAAAAGTAATAAGATCTCCTTGAAAGATGCCTTTCATGAAAGGAAGAGCCCCGATTCGGAGAACATTGGAGTACCTCAATGCCGGTCAGTTGATGCTGAAGGATAAGGTGAAAATCTTCAGCGTTAACTACAACACATACGGCGAACATCACGAAGGTGCTAGGTACGATCGGGTTTCGGGCATTCCAGACCAGCAATACAAACCCTGATGATCTTACTATTCGTTGTTTCAGGGATTTCGTGTTTTGGAACATTCCCCAGATACAGTACAAAAATCCCAAGGTTCAGGTGGTTACGTTCAAAAATATGACTCCCTCCCCATTCATTCGCTGCTACTTCGGTAGGTACGGTTACATTGGAAGATCGCTGGCCTAAAACTAATACAAATACTATACCTTACATTCATCAGAAAGTGGCAAACAGATGCTGGTAGATATTGACAGTAAAAACCGACATGAAATTTTGCAACACTTGACCACGGTCGTAGGAAAATCAGCGTAAGTGAACAACCAAATTCCAGAGCTGCGGGTTGCGTTTGTAAAGATGTCTTTCACTTACCATTTCATTTATCTTCTCAGGGAAACACTGCAAGCGGAAGCGAAGCTGGCTGAAAAGAAGGACAATCCGGCCAACTTTGGAGTCGGTTGCGTGAAGCACTGCATTTGTGAAATTCCCGGACAGCTACCGTGCCCGGGTGTTGTTCCAGTGCCGAAGCACATGCGAGGAAAGTACAAATATCAACAGAAAGATTAGATCCCACGGATCTTGGCGATGTAGTGGAAAAGCAAAATAAAGTTATTAGGATGATACTTGTTGTTCCGTTCAGTAATCCTTTTTCGGTTAAGTTTATTCGGCAGTTCACTAAAACAAAGTAATTGCACGTGGCGCTATTTAAGTGTAATTAAAAATATGAGTTTCGTGTGCTTCGTCTGCTCGCATCCGCTAGTGTCGATTTGAACTTCGGTACGGGCCGCTACGATGGCCACCGCGCCCACCACCCGAGTGGTGCGACCGTTTCATCTTCTGATCCAGCCGCTGAGGTTGATTGATGTTGTACTGATAGCGTTCGATGATGGGCCGCTCGCTCGTCGCCGTTCGGTTGATCACCAGATCGTCCGAACGGCTCTCCAGCATTTTGAGCTTCGCCTCGAGCGCTTGTATTTTTGTCTGCTGACTGACGGGTCCATTGGCACCGCCTTTCGAGCCACCGGCCAGACACGGGATCTCCAGCTTTGGTTTGTTCCTGTCAGCTTCATCGCGGTTCACCTGCTTCGCCCATCGCACGACGATCGTTTTCTCGCCAATCAGCTTTCCGTCGAGTCGGTTCAGGGCGGCCTCTGAATCTCGGTGCTACAATTGCGTGACATTAGCGAAAACCCCATTAACTCTACTGCTTTAGGCGATCGTGGAGGCAAAACTTACGTTTTCATACGTCACAAATGCGTAGCCCCGCGGGTAGCCCGCTAGCGACCCGGATCGGTGAAACAGCATGTCGAACTTTTCAATTTTCCCGTATTTTTGCACGATTTTCAGTAGTTGATACCGATTGGTGGCAAATCGGAGAAAGGCACAAACAAACGGTTAATCGGGGTTTGTCCGAGACCCACGCAGCGGGAAGGAGCTTTACTTACTCAGTAATGCGACAGTCCAGATTGCCCAGCCAAAGTCTGCGGTCGTCCGAGGAGGAAAACTGCAACGAAAATGCGGAAACAGGCGCAACATCAGTACACCATTCGGCGCGTACAAAAGAGCACAATTTCGCTTACCCCTACACGGTCCATTTTAATTGAAAACCAATCCCTTTTGAAGGCGACAGAGGACGTTGGGTTGTGTTTCAATGTTTCCGAGCCAAGCCAATTGCTTTTCTAGTGTTGTGTTTTTCAGCCAAACGTCAAATATTTGGTTGCCAAGGTTGTTAGAGGCACTTAACGAAAATGGATTTAAAGGTGCGATTGTACTAATCAACCATCGAGGAATGGCTTTCAAGCAACGTAAAATCCTTAAATTGTATTCGAATTACATATTTCTTTAATTTTTCTGGGGAACAACAGGCAAAACCCCTAAAAGAAACCGTAACCTTCGCCAAATGTCATGCAATCCTCCGACGGCCGACGAAGTGTCAAAGTTGACATACAAAGTCAAGTCGAATAAAGTTCCAAGATTTGTGGGTTTGGTGATGATGATGGAGGAAAACTAGTGTGTACAAATCGTGTGGTGCACCGTTGATCGTCCGTTTGCTGATAGCTTACCGGGTGATTCTACGCACGCTACGATCTTCCGATTCATCGGCTAGGGCCTGTGTGTGCCGGCCCGGGCGGTGAAGTCAACATCACCGACGATCGGATGAGGCTGCTGCCGAAACACCTCCAGGCAGCCCCGTACGTGTGTCGAACACATTGGAGTTGAGATTGGGAACTGTGATTACGCTCGGCAGTCTCGGGTTGTGATAGTGCCGGTGCCGCTTCAGCATCGTCTCGTTTTGGTTTCCCCTTTTGGTTCCTGGTGAAACGTTTGCTGCTACGCAGCGTTTCCACCGTCAGATACCGAAGGTATAACCTCGCCGAGTGCAACCTCGGTGCAGTGCACAATGCATACTGTTGGTCCACCCTTATGAACTGAGATTTGTCTTCCCAACTTGGCACACAGATCGATGGTTCTGGTAGGCAGCTCTCCGATCGCGTAAGCAAGGAACACCGTCGCGGCCGCGGTGGAAACGGCTACACAATGAGTGCGAAGGAGAAGGAGTCACTGGCGATGATAAAGAACTTCTTCCGAAAGTCCAAACCCAGCGGTAGTGCGACACAGCCAAGACACTGCCTAGTCCGTCCATTGGTTGAACGTGTTTTCATTCGTTTCAGTTTCAAACTCCCGGAACGATGTACCGATTTCGGCCGAACTCGAACGCGAGCTGCGCCCGGAAACACCCGTGACGCAGCGCTGCAAGGCGTTGAAGGACTTTGGCGAACAGGTGTTAACGTACCGGCTCGAACCGGAAGCGGTCCAGTCGCTGTGGGAACTCACGAAGGATCTGCTGGTCGGTAACAAGCTGATGGAGCAGCGCCAGTGCGCCCTGGCTTTCTACTGTAAGCTCATCCAGGGTCAGTACGATAACCTCGGTCTGATGCGGGCCCAGTTCTACCGGGTGATCGTGAGCCACAGTGAACCGGAGGACATTATGTACCGGTTGGAGATGCTCAAGAACCTCACCGAGGTGGGTAAAAACATTCAGCACTTTGAGCGTGAAATTGGCCCGTTCCTGCTCGACTGGATCAAACCGATCCATGAGTCGGGCCTGATCGAGCCGCTGCTCGAGCTGATCGTCAACCTGATAAAGTACAATGCGGCCAGCCTGGAGCCGAAGTTTCTCGTCGGTGTCGTTTCGTACATCTTCGACATGACGTGCAACCGCCAGGAGACGACCACCGTGCTGCTCTGCCTGTCGGTGCTCGATTGTTTCATCTGCTACGCGATCATCCCGAACGAGTCGCTCACCCTGTTCATCATCATCCTGTGCCGGGTCGTCAACCAGGAAGCGTACTGCCAAACGTCGTGGAAGATTATGAAAAACCTGTTCGGAACGGCCCTCGGCCATGCGACACTGCTGACGATGTGCGGCATGCTGAACAATTCGGCCTTCCACCAGGACGACGCGTTGCTCCGGGGCGCCGTGTTTCACACCAACATGGGCCTCTGGGGCGTCGGGAGCGTCGTGCCGATACTCAACTGTTCGCCGTCGCTCGTGCTGACGAGCTTCTGGAATGTGAGTCACCGTGTCCGTTCCGCCGGTTTACCCGTAACAAGCACCCTGTCCCAATCTTTCCCTTTTGCAGGCCCTGAAAAGCAAGCACGTGGTCGTGACGTACGAGGTGATACTGAGCATGAGCCGGCTGATTCAAAAGTCGGGCTCCGAGCTGAACGAACCAACGTGGGACATTATTTGCGATATTATGATGGAGATTTCGCACAACCTCGGGAAGCACCGGTTACCGGGCGATCACTTCGTGGTGACGCAGTACCACGACGTGCTGAACATGATCGAAGCCATCCTGCAGCAGGGCACGATCAATGCGGACCCGGAGAAGATCTACGCGCTGATCGAACACGTTTCGGCCGAGCGCCCGGAAGCGTCGGTCCGGCGGCTGATCGACTACAAGGCGTCCCAAATCTCCGCCACGCGCTCCGAATGGTTGCGCCAGCTGTGCACGTTCATGGATCGGTTCTACCGCATGAAGAACAGCAGCGTGCGGATCTATGCGGTGCAAGCGCTGGAGAAGATTATGGCCGCCAACCGGGCCGCGTACGAGGACGAGATCCTCGAGCGGATCGTGATCGTGCATCTGGCCAGCGTGCCGCTGGAGAAGGACCCGGAAGTGCGGAAGGCGGTCGCAAAGGCGCTGATCGAGTTCACGATGCACTGCGAGACGAAGCGTTGCATTGAGCTGCTGGAGATCATCGAGAAGCTGCTCCACCGACCGTACGATCAGCAGCCCGAGGGCTTCGCTGTGTGCAGTGAGCAAGAGGTGGAAGACATTGTGCTGCTGGTGGACGGCTTGATACGGGTGTTTGTCGTGAAGCTGTACCGGTTGCCATCGCTGCATGCAATCCGCGTGTACAGCATGTTGATCGGATTGCTGGAGCTGCACTACCAACGACCGCACATCCTGCATCACGTCAGCACCATTCGCTATCGGATCTTTAGCTGGATGCTGAAAGCGCGCGCTAACGCGTCCTTTCACATCGGCTATCCGGATCCGGACGATGGGCAGAGATCGGTGCGCTTCTCGCACTACCTCGGCATCGAAGGCCCGTACCAGCACCAGAGCCTGCAGCCCCAGCCGTACCTGTCGAGTCAATCGTCGAGCCAGCTCAACCTGACGCAGACCGAGGGCTCGAAAGTGATGGATCGCATTCCGGCGACCAACCTGACGACGATCTCGATCAAGCGCGGCTGCCAGGTGATCGTGCTGTGTCTGAAAGAGGAAAAAGACTGGGAGGTAATACAGCTCGTGCTGACGGAGTTGCCGAACATTATGCAAAACAAGGCCCTCATCCAGGGCAACGATGTGGACTCGCTGGCCCGCACCCTGTACCGCATGTACGGCGATCGGATGCAGCTCGAGAAGCTGCAGGCCCCCGCCAACATGCAGCCGAAGGTGTCCGACTATATGGAGCTCATCCTGCCGGCCCTGTCCAGCCTGGCGATGTACCATCAGCATCTCGACTTCAACACGCAGAAAAACATCATCGACGCACTGAAGCAGGGGCTAATATCGCGCCGGCCCCACGATGCCATTCGGACGCTCACGATCCTGCTGCTCGAGATGCCCGAACAGCTGATGCCCAAAATGGCCGACGTGTTGCTCGAGCTGAGCAAAATGACCGACACGAAGATGGTGGCGCTACCGGTGCTGGAGTTTCTGTCGACGCTCAACCTGCTGCCGAGCTACCGGTTCGGGAACTTCATCATGCGCACGTACATGTGCGTGATGGCCATGTCGATGCCGTACACGAACCCGTTCCGGTACGACCATTACACAGTGTCGCTGGCGCACTACGTGGTGGCGGCCTGGTTCATCAAGTGTAAGCTCCCGATGCGCCACCAGCTGATCAAGTTTATCGTGCAGGGACTGGAATCGTACGTGCACGTGCCGTTTCAGGATGGGTCGCGCTCGTTCTCGCAGGTGAACGAAGACTCGTCGGAGCGCAAGCGCAGCTCGAGCCTAACGGAGCAGAGCTCCCGGCGACGCGATCGCATCCAGGCGCACAAGCAGCAGCAGCAGCAGCAGCAAGGAACTGCGGGTGCGGCCGCTGCCGGTGGGCCAGTCGCAAACGAAAAGGCAACCTCGAAAGCATCACAAGCCGGCTCCCAGCGCACCGGCTCCCTGTCGGCGGTGAACGATGACATGTACAAGTTCCACTGCGAGTTGGCCGAAACTTGCGTTGACTTTCTGGTACGCCACACGTTCTCCCCGTGCCCCGGCATCTCGAAGCGACTGCCGTCGGCCGAGTTTCTGCTTTCCGGCGGCCAATCGATGACGTGGCTCATCGGGCACGATCTGATCACGATCACGACGAGCGGCTGCTCGGGTGTTACGTTTCGCAACGGGCTCTGCGATCGTTGCCATCTGTTCTGTGCGTCAGCGGCGCCCGTGAACGGACCAGGGGGCGCCGTAGGTACCGCTGTGGGCCCGTTGGGTTCACAACAGCACGCGCCACCGCTATCGCAGCACCATCCCCTGCTGTCAAAGTCCAACAGTAGTGCCAGTACGGCGACCAACTCGAACGCCGGGCCAGCCGGCGTTCAGCCACTGTCACCCGAACTGCCGAGCCTCGGAGCCTCGTCGGGGAAAGACTCTGGCCTTGGTGGGGCCGCTGGCGGAACGGGCACCATGACGGACAGTGTAGCGGCGAGTGCAACGGCAACGGCGGCATCGGTGGCCAACAGTAACAGTGCTTCCGGCGGTGGTCCGCCGTCGTCATCGTCGTCGTCGTTGTCGGCGAATAAAAGGTATACCAAAGCCAGTTTGCAACACAGTAGGTAAGATCCGTGGGGCAGGTGGGGCAGTCCAGGCAACCCTTCCCCGTAGTGCGCTATCCCTTCCCGGGCAAAACACAGTTCGTACCATTCGCTTGTAGATAGTAGAAGAACATTCGAAAGACGCCGCACGAGCTCCCATACTTCTAAGATCCAATTGGCCGAGACACAGTTTTCCCCTTCGCCGCACAACCGAAGACCCGGCAGCGGAACTGGACGGTGAACTCACGGTTTTTGCTTTCTCTTTCCGACAGTGCAAACGAATCTGACAGTACCGATCTGACCCTCAGTTCGGCATCGTCTTCGACGGCCGTGACACCATTCCCGCACTCGGCCCATACGGTGCCATCGTCCGCCAGTAGCGGCACCGGGAATCGCTTCTTCAATCGGCAGGGCTCGCAGGAAGGATACTCATCCGGTTCGCTGGAGGCACTGTCGCGCCGCGGAAGCAATCCCGACTCGGGTGACCCGATCGCGACCGGTGCGCCGGAGCAGCGAAGCGGTGGAGGTGGTGGTGGTGGTGCACCTCGCGCCCCACCGCCGGGTCTGATGGCGACGATCGGCAACCGGTTGATACTGCCCCAGCAGCTGAGCGGCTCATCGTCCGGGTCCACCTCCGGCATCGGGTTCGATCGGCCCACCGTTCAACCGTGCGCCTGTTCCTGCACCGGTTGGGCGGAAGTTTCTGTCCGTCGGCCGACCGGTTTCACGTCGTGGATCACGCGCATCCAAAGCCAAGTGTCGCACGACATCCTCGGTGGCGATGCGTCCCTGCAAGATCTGGCCACCCTCTTTGCACCGAGTGTCGGTGGCGGTGTGCTCGGGCTGGACTTCCCGAGTACCGGCCAGCACGCGTATACTGCCGCAGCCTCCATCGCCGACGGTGGTGGCGGCGGCGGTGGCGGTGGCGTCGGTAGCGGAACTACACCGTACGGAAGTAGCGCCGATATTCCGGCCAGCATCGTCGATCACCGGCATTCGCTCGGTTCCGGTGCTGAGGCTGGAGGCGGCGATCACGGTGCGGCGACGCCGGCGGCTGCCAGTGGAGGTGGTGGTGCGTTGGTCCGTGCCACGAAGGTGTCCATCTCGGACGAAGTGTTTGAGCTGGCGAGACGGGAAGACCCGAAGAAGAAGCTGTCGGTGGAGGAAGAGCAGGAGCAGAGCGAAGAGGACGAGGAACTGAAGAATGTGATGCTTTCGGGCCCGACGACGGTGGCGGACGCGTGTGGCGCCGGTGGTAGTGGTGGCTCGCTGGCCGGAGGAGGCTCGGGCCCGATCAACATTCCCGGCAAGCATACGCTCGCGTCGGACGACGAGGACGAAGAGGACACGGACGACGACGAGGACGATGATGAGGATGACAACGACGACGACGACGACGATGACGACAGTGAGAACGGTAGGGAAGGCCGTGGCGCGGACGGTGGCGTTGTGTTCGATGACACGGAAGGGCGCTCGCGGAAGCCGGTCCGGCGTGTCAACTCCAGCCCCGAGATGCGCTCGAAGTGGAACAATCAGTTTCTGCACAAAGCGGCCAAAGATCCGGCCAGCGCTGGTACGGGGGCGGGGGGCATGATTGAAGGGCCGGCCGGAGAGCAGAACACCGCCATGATCACAACGGCCACGGTGACCCCGGCTGAAACCGGGACCATCGTCGAGAAGAAAAAATCGACCTACGGCAAGGGCGTCAGCTGTGAGGCGATTCCGGAGGAGATTGCCGGGTCGACGCCACCCGCCAGCAGCGGCAGCAGCAGCAGCGGGAGCAATAACGCGGCCACCGTAACCACCGTTACCAGTACCATCACCAACATCACCAGCACCAGCACCAGTACCAGTACCAGCAACACCACTACTGTGCGCGGAACCGTGTCCGCCAAGCATCAGGCCGAGTTCACGACGACGAAATCGGCCATCACCACGTCACTGCCGGAATCGAACACCGTCGAAGTGCCGGCACCGCGCAAGCAACATTCGGCGGATGATGCGACGGTCAGCACGGGCCCGACGACGGTACCGCCGCCGACTGACACGATGATCCATCCGGTAGCGGTGGCCCCTAGCTCCTCGAATTCTATGGCCAATACCACCAACACGATCGCCCCGATCGCCATGCACCCGATCGCGCAAACGTCGTCATCATCCGCGCTCAGCCTGAAGCTGCCGATGGAGAAGGTCACCAGCAAACCCCCGCAGTCGCCGGTGCCCCTGTCACCGCGGCTACTCGCGCGGAACAATCTGAAACAGTCGAGCTCCGGCACGGCATCTCCCTCGTTCCCGGCCATGTCGGCCGGTGGCGGTGTCGGTGGCGTTGGGGGGCTGATTGGGGCGAGCAACGACAACGATTTGCCCCGGGGACGCTCGAAAACGATTTCCACCGTCCGGGAGCACTACTCGCGGGACGGTGGCAAGTGGAGCGCGGCCGGAGTGCCGCGGATGCGCAGCGAGCACACGAACCGGACGGTCATCAGCCCGAGCTTCGTGTTTCTGCAGCTGTACCACCACGGGCAGTTCGGGAGCGGCGAGCGGCCGGTGCTGATGGACCGCGACCCGGAGAAGGCGATCGCGCTCCTCGATCTGATACCACCGTTCGAGATCCACAAGATCGGCGTGCTGTACGTGGGGCCCGGCCAGGCTGGCAACGAGACGGTGATACTGAAGAACCGGTACGGCAGCCTACGGTACACCGAGTTTCTCAGCCGGCTGGGGACGCTGGTCGCGATCAAGGATGCCAAAGAGCGCAACATCTTCATCGATCTCGAGAGCAACGGCAAGGACGGTGCGTTCACGTACATCTTTCAGGACGACATCGTCCAGATTACGTTCCACGTCGCGACGCTGATGCCGAACAAGGGGCAGGATCCGCACTGCAACGAGAAGAAGAAGCACATCGGCAACGACTTCGTCACGATCGTGTACAACGAGAGCGGCGAGCAGTACGATCTGAAGACGATCAAGGTGAGTCGCGATCGGCCGCCGCATTGCCGGGGTTACCTTATGCTTTGAGCTGGCACTAATAGGCCTCTCGTTCCCCCTTCCCCGACAGGGTCAGTACAATTACGCCTGCGTCGTCGTGGAACCGATCGAGCTGAACAGCAATCGCGTGTTCGTGCGCTCGAAGGACGATATCGCGCAGCACGTGACGCACGAGACGAAGATCGTATCGGACAGTACGGCCCCGCTCCTGGCACGCCAGATGGCGCTGCACGCCAACGTAAGTAGCTGGCCGCAGCGCCACGATCCTCCGCTCCAAGTACACAGCTAAATGCCAAAAACCCTCTTTCAGCTGGCATCGTTGGTGGCGCAGTCGCTGAAGACGAAAAACTCGAGCCCGTACGCCTCGAACTGGCTGGAGCGGTTGCGCAAGATCAAAAACATTCGCGCCCGCTACGGGCAGGACGATCCGCAGCACCAGCACCAGCAGCACCAGCAGAAACAGCAATCGCAACCACAGCAACAGGGCGGCTCGGCGAACGATCTCAGCTCGACCGCCGCCAACAGCGGTTCGGGTTGCGTCGCGTTCCGAATGGACGACTTTTCCAAGTACACCGTCTGAAGGATCGATCCGTTGTTCGCGTGTGTTTGTGAGGGGCAGGACACGGACATTGTTATACACCAGTTCCTGCACCGTTTGTTCCCCCTACGCTCTACCCACTGTCGCATCCCGCGCTAGCCCCGGCATCACTTTTCCTTCTCGCGCACTGTATATGTGTGTGGGCTTGATCGCAAAGTGATCTTTCAAGAGGCCGTCGCGTGCACTCGCCCTGAGGCTGCGCTCATCCTAAGATCGGCTAAGTCAGATTTCCAACCTCCAAGCTTTTTGTTTTGTCCCTAGCCCCCCCAAAAAACGCCTGTACGCCAGAAACCAGAGTCCCTAACTGTTGGGACCTTACATACGCAACATACTAACAAACGTGCGGTGTTCCGTTTACGCGCAACAAAAGAGCTTTCCCAATGCCACTGTGTCACTGTGCAAAGGAGACGCCGGAGGAGCGGTAACAGGACAGGACACTCTCTGGAACGATGAACGGGTCACCGGCCGGCTGGTGACACAATATCAATAAAGTTTGCATACTTGTTATCGTACCAAACAACAAAACAAAAGAGAAAAGTCTACCCGTGTCCTTTAATCTCCTTGATACGCAACTCGCCCGTATCGATTTCCAGATGTCGAAACCAGCACCCTCTGGCCACCGTTAATTAATTTTCCCCTAATGCCCCGCGATCGGATGGCGGGGTGGCTGACAGCCGACAACGTTTGTCGATTTGCGGCACCAACGGAACGGTGAATGGACGATGAATGCCGTACCATTAAAAGGGCCGCGCGTTCGTTTGGGTTTAAATTAAAATGTCCATTCGCCTGCAACCGTTCCCGAAAGGTACGGCAAAGGTAATTATGAATGCGGTGCACCATCGAGCATCTTGGGGTGTTGGACCGCAAGGCAGCTGGCAGCCGATACGGCGGTTATCACTCAATCACGGTCGCTAATTGCAGTTTGCAGCTCGCTCGCTACGGGAAAATGGACTGCATATTTGGAATGATAAATGCTCCGATTTTCAGCTGCATTCACCCAGCCCAATGATGCCCGAGGGAGACTCGATTGGTAGGCTCCGGCCTAACGGATTGGAACGTTTCAATCGCCAATCTCGCCAAACGGGCGGGATAACGTTCACTGGCCTACCACTGATGCTGATGCCCGGACTGTGCTGGGGGATACCGATCAGGATCAGTCAATTATGAATTAAAAATCTACAAACTGATGCATTACTTCGGACTCAAAGCTAATCGTTTAGCTTTACCCCTTACGGTCCTGATCGAAGATCGAATATTCAGATCGGGGTTCAGATCGTGCATGACGACACTCCAACCCAGCGGAGGAGCGTTTAGTGCTTCACCTCGCGCCCGGAACTGGTGGAGACGCGTAATACTCGCGCAACTGTTTATCTACAGTGCGCGCGCGGCCGGATCAAGCACCATTCGCTACGGAGTACGCCAGCGCCGCGAGAGTTGTGAAGAGTCACGACGGGCGCGGACGCGGCTGCGACTGCGCTACTCTAGAGAACGCGGCGTGTTGGTGAGCGTTCAACTTCAAGCCTAGGCGTCCCTGTCCGGCCCGGCCGCCTGCCCGTCTAGTCGCCGTGTAGTGGTGTAGTGAAGGGTGATTCCGTCTGATCTACGAAGCGGCCGCCGTACCGCGGCGATGAGGTTGAAAAGTGGAAGCATCCCAGCGGCGAGACTTCAGTCTGTCTGCACCGTTCTGCCATCGCGGCCGTTTCGTGCATGCGCATGACGCGTAATTTTTTCCCCCCTTGCTTATTCCGAAGTCCGAGTCCGAAGGGACTACCTCAGGAGAATAAGTGAAGACACTTCACGAGCAGGCAGCGCTTATCGTTGAAGGAGAACCACCAAACGGAAAGACTTAAGCCCTCTTCAGGTGGCCCTCAACAAACAACGATCGTGTGATAGTGAAAAACGACGCCAGCAACTAGGAAGTGACGGTTCGTTGCGCCTGCAGTTTGGCTGCTGATTCCAAAGTTCCAAAGTCGTAGCCGTGCCGAACCGACTACCACCATAAGGAAGTTCCACTCTTCCGGTGGCGTAGTTCACGCGGGAAAGCCGTTCAGCAGGAAGGTTGACATCGCAGCAGACTTTCCGGTGGTCACTTTCACAGAGTGCCCGATCAAGACACCTGCAGGCGATCAACAATGCGAGAGGAAGATCTTATACTTGCGCGGGCGATCGTAGCCCAGCAGCAGCACCAGCAACAACCGGATGCCTCCTCCCCGGGAGCATCACCGGCCCCGTTGCGCCGCACACTCGTGACGAATCTGCAAGACAAAACCAAACAGTTTCGGTAAGTGAACGATCCCTTCGCCTGTGTAAGTAGCCGGTTGACCCTGTCGATCAAGTATCCGCTTCGGGGTAGGATGTGTAAAGTGATCTTGGCACCTCTGTGCTAATTTTATGAAAAGCCCGTTCGATCGCATGTAGAGCGTAGAGCCGGTGTCGATTTATTTACCCGAATCGTTTGGGCGAAAGTTTATGAGCATTTCGGTTTGTTTGGTTAGTGCACATAACGGGGCGCATGTCGAGAACAGGCCCTAGGCTTATCAGGTGCACGACCTTGAACACCAGTGTCCAGTGTTTTTCTCACGGTATTTTAACAATCTCATCAATCCTATCTTTCCATTGTCTACGCGGTAGTTCCGGAATCCAGCGGAGCGAGACAATTAGGGTGAGATTTCACGTGACGTGAACTGAGCCGGGTATAGCCTGGGACTGCCTGGCTGTTATGCTGTGATTTAGCATTATTGTTTAACCAGGCACAGAATGTCTAGAGACTTATCCTTCCCAGGCGCGTAACTTTATTGCACACCCGGCATCCGGTAATAATCATAATTAGAGTCCGACGGACCAAAGGCATTCTTCGGTGTACAGCTGAAACTAAAATGTTACTCCCGGTGGTGGAACCCGGTGTGGAATGTTGGCACGGCGCGTTTAGTTTGGTGATTTGCTGTCCACCGGCTGGCCAGCCAGCAGCTTATTGGCGGGTTTGAGCCTCGCAGTTCACACCAATCGGCCGGCGCGCTGGTACTAGGCCTTTTTTCGCTTCTTCAAACATGTGTTCCGATCTGACCCCGGACTAGCAATCATTACTGCTAGAATGTCAAGGATTCGCTCGTCGTCGTCGCCTGGTCCGCGCCCGGTGTGTCTTCGTGAGAAATAATGCAATTATTATTTCCTATGCCCTTTGCCGGCGGACCAGGCTCGAGTTTCTTCGTGTTGGTACGACGCTGAGAGTACTTCGCTTCAGATTGTCAGATTGTTTGTCCCTGCCTAAAAAATGCGAGACTGCGAGACAACACAAAATCACGTAACTAAATTAATACATGCCTATCACATTGTGAGGACGGTTCCAACAACCGATCCTGAGGGGATCGTGAAATGCGCCTCGTGACGATCGGTCGCTTGCGAAGATTTCCGACATTAGAATAATGAGATGCATGAGTCGGAATAATAAATAATGTGCTTTTTATGACACACGATCACTGTTGGGAGTTGTAGAAAGGACGATTTTGGCGCGGAATTTGTCTGCTTCTTGGAGCTTCTGGTCTGTCTGTGATGCAAATTTTAAAACCGGTTTGTGAAGCGCCGTTTTACAGAGCGGGTTTTTCAGAGCTTCCGCAGATTACTGGTGTCGCGATCACCAAATTGTTAGAATGTCTGGGTACGCCTGTTTCTTTCCGAGCCACTCAAGCCTCTTGGCCTGATCTACCCCAACATGTGTGATCGAGCACACGTTTTCATGACCTCTCCCGAAACGCACTCAGTATCGTCGTAATGAGGGGAAATCGTTACCATTTTTTGCCCTGATATCCAACGGGCCCTTTCCAAAGGGGTTTTGTGGCCGACGTGAGGCATAATTGACAGCTTCCATAGCCGGCTACAGAAACTGTCAATCCGGGCAACAATGTCCCGCACACGATTTATGAGCCTATATCTATCGGTGGCGGTGGATCTCGTTACGGCCCGCGTACTGTGTACGGTCCGCGCATAACGATCGATGATTTATGACTTCGACTGCATAGTTGACGCGATCTTGAAAGGTATAGGCCGGAGTGCGCGCCGGATGCTAAGCGATCGCTGGGAGGCTGCGATCGGACGCCGCGGTCAGTCAATGAAGCGGGAGCCAAGATTCATTCATAACTGCGGCCGTAAAAAGTGACCCCAGTTTCGCTTTCGAGGTGCACCGGTTTCGAACCGCCGCGCCATACCTGAGCGAAGAATTCCGGTCCAGTACGCGTTCGTTCGGTTCGCGAGGAGTGCTACGACTATTTTTGCCCAACCAAGAGCCCATTGTTATTCAAACAACGCGATCTAGTCATGCGCGAGGACCATCGGGTGCGGGTATCCATAATGTGGTGTTAGCAAAACCCACCTGGGCGCGATTTATGGGCGGCAAAAAACAGATAGAACATTTCACGCTTTTTCCTCCCGTCGCGAATTGTGCCGTCCGAAGCACATTGGTGGAGGACCACTTTTTTCTGGCACGGAGAGGGAACGGAATAACGATACGCGCGGGGCTATATTTACTCCGATCCGCGTAAGCGGCGTGGTCATATGCTCGCGAGAACACATGATCACCTCAAGCCTCCTGCGGATAGGAGGTTCGGTTGGTTTTTGAACCTCTGGCACCTTGAGACCTGGCTGAAGTCAGCAACGCAGACACACTGTGGAATGTAGTGTTTGGTGTTGTCGTTTTTTTTAATCCGCATAAGTCGCTTCGCCTGTTTTTTCGTCCTCCTAGGCCCGTGAAACCTTCTCGCCGACACGAAGAAGGCTACTTGGCCGGGCCTGGGCGGTTGTGCCTCTCGCTTGAGCCAAGAATTTTCGATACTTAAGAGGCCGTGTGCCGTGTGTCTCCCCTGAGGATAGTAGTGCCTTCGAACCTTCTCTACCGCCCCAGCTCCCCCCGTTGGGGACCCTGGAGGGTGTTGAAATGGTGTTGGCGCACCGTTTTGCCTTCTCTCCCCCTCGGGGTTTGCAAGGTCAGCGGCGCACGGGCAGACTTAAGGCTTAATATGGTGGTTCTGCGAACGCCGCTCATTGATGGCACGGAGCAATGGGTGAGGTTTTCCGTTTTTTTCCTACCCAAAGCATGCTGTAATGGGTTTCGTCAGCAAGAGTGCATGATAATTTAAACTCAAAACAGTAGCACGGTTTGTTTTGCGACACTTTGATTAGATGAACAAATGATACTTTGGAGTACCGGGTTTTTTGTGTAATTTGATTTCAAGTATTCCGAACGAATAATGGGCTAAAATCAATCATCCGCGGCCTAGTATCGCTGTCTGTTCGGGTCGTTGAAGCATCCAAAACAAACAGCTGGTCACTCACCATTGGGCAACTCGCACGCGCCTCATATCTCGCTCTCTCTCTTTCTCTCGGCTGCTTGGAAAGCTGGCATCCGTCTCTTGCTTGCACCACTGGCAGCATGCTGTCAGTTCGCAACCGCCGCGCGTGAGTGCCGTGCTGTCAGTTTCTGCCATGCCGTCGCCACGATCGGGACTGTCAAAACATTCCGCACTGTGAAAAACAATTGTGCACGGTGCGAAAGCGAACCAAATCGTGTGTCCCTATTGCGACAGCGTGTACAGAGTGTGGGTTTTTTACGGTGGAGGCATTTTGATGCAGTTGCACATCGGCAGCGGGCACAGGTACGGCTTGGATGGCGCATCTCGCCGGTGCCACTACCGGTAGTGCTGTCCAGTGCCCAGAGAACGATCTGTTTCGCGGCACACGGAACTCGGTGCCGATCCGCCCGTGAACCACGGAGCGTCATCATCATATGCTTGTGCTTGCGTGTGTGTCTGTGTGCGTGGCCGTACCCCATACACTAGTGCTAAAACTTTCACCCGCATCATCCGCATTCTGTGGCCCACTTTCGGTTCGGACGTTGTTTTCGGTTCGGTTGCTACACAACTCTCCGATCCCAGGAGGCTGTAGGGGCGATTACTGAGCTTTCATATTTGTAGCAGCGCCCTAGTGTTTGTGTTTGCTTTTCCGTGTTTTTTTTTTTTTTGCAAACCCCAATTGGGTCGGGGCCTGGGCTGTGCAACTTTCCCGTTGCCCAAAGTATCACTGTCCCTCTCTCGCTCTCGTGCTCGAAAGCTGGACGAGATCCGTTCGGCTACACCGAGCTCCAATTGACGGCTGCAAAGCGCCGGGGCAGAAGCATAACGACCTCCGCGCTGGTGACCACCTAGTCTCCCGATCAGCTGCTCGGTGGCAGACGTAAACAAAACTCGCGCGCTGCGTTAAGAAGTGTGGTCGTTCGCTGCTGTCTGTGGGCCATGGTAGGCCACGGTGTTAGATAATATGAGGATAGTAAAACGATAGCCAACCGAGAGAGAGAGAGAGCGAGCGAGTCTGTTTGAGGTGCGTGTGCTGTGTGGTCCCGGTGTGTTTTATGGTGTGCCAGGCAACAGTAGTAGCCCCGGTGGTGGTGGCCGACGGAAGCTTGGCGACTTCTCAAACAGTTCTATCGCAATGTACCGCAGTAGTAGTAGTAGCAGTAGTAGTTGGCTCTGGCAGCCTTGCGCTCTTCCACGTCGCTAAGAACTACTGCCTACTCGACCGCGCCTCAGGCGCATCATCACCAGCAACATCTTTCCGGTGCACAATGCGCTAATCATCCC
Source organism: Anopheles bellator (assembly GCF_943735745.2). Taxonomy (NCBI): domain Eukaryota; kingdom Metazoa; phylum Arthropoda; class Insecta; order Diptera; family Culicidae; genus Anopheles; species Anopheles bellator. The sequence goes on along the minus strand of NC_071285.1, from coordinate 5,510,635 downwards.
AGCAACCATCATCGGCATTTCCGTTAGCAGCGCATCCTTTCGCGGGGAGAGAGCACAAAACACATCAAAGACGTTCGAAGGAAAAAGGGAAAAATTATTCGCATCAAGCTCCCAGCCCAGCCTCAGCCTCACGTCCGACGGCGGAACCGACCGGCGGACACGGTCGGTTTTTTCTTTTCGCTTGCGACCGGTCGTTAGCAACCGGCATTAAAAAGCAAAACACAGAAAAGAAAGATGAACGGCAACGGAACGTACTCACCGCCGGAGGAAAACGCGGAAAACCGGGAGGCGCTGCGAGAATGGTGAGTCACACTGCTGATCCTCTCCCACACGGCCCTTGTGGCGTCCCCGTTCTGAAGGTTTTGTAGCTTTTGCCGGGAAACCCTGCGTTAGGGGTGCTGCTTGATTGCTCATTGACGCCTACTTTCAGACGTAGAGATTGTTACATCGGAACGAAGCAGAATGATGTACTCGTGTTATGGGCCTATGGACAATAAAACTTGAGTTTAAAATGTCTACAGAAATCTATTGGTGCATAGCGAGGTCGGCTCACTCACTAATCAAACATGCGCCGTGATTGTACAACATGTTGACAACCACCCATCGAACTTTTGATGCCAAAGCCTTCTTCGATTACTGAACAAATAGTCGAAAGACGCTGGATTACTGCCATTTTGAAGGTTGAGGCTCAATCTTGCAGGTTTATCATTTGAAATTTAATGAAACAATTAATGAAAAATTCGAAAACGAAAGTAATTTTGCTTAACAGCATCCGAGTTTGCTTAATTATTGCTCTCTCGCTCTCTTATTAATTATCGCTCTCTTCAAAATTGCAAATGATGGACGGACCCCCCCATGCGGGTCGTTGCATCTGTGACGGTGCAGTTCCGGTTTTGTCTGTGCTTTCCTTTCCACCGCCAGGTGTTGGCTGAGCATCGGCTGAGCCTTCGGAAAGCGCCCAACGCACGCTGATATAATGCGTGATGCAACATCAACGCCCCAGCGATGCAGATTAATTAAAAGCCACTGAATCGAGACCACCGGCCGAGCACCGGAGTGAATAAAAGAACAGTCCGACTAGCGATCGTTCCCCATGGCCGGTGTGGAGATTTATCTTCAAGTCAAGCTTATTTTTAAATCTCGCAGCCGCACGTCCGTTGAAGCTTAATTTTCATTTATTGCCCAACGATGACGCACTCACGGCTGGCTGGCTGGAACCGACGCAACCAATGACCGTTAACGGCTTGTTAAGTGCCAGCTAAGATACATTTGTTTTTTCCCCGCGAACGGCTTTTAATGGGAAAACTTGTATTGGAAAAGTTTATCTTGTATTTTTTAAATTAGAAAGCAGTGCTTCAGAAACCATGAATTCATTGTGCCAGTTGTTGCCGAAACAGTTTGGGGAATAAACATGAGGGGAAATGTTTCAAAAGGTAATGTAACGCCACCACCAGGAGCAGGACACGCAAAAAGCCCCTTGTCGATTAAGGAATCGATTTAAAAATCGATCAAATTGAACCGTCACCAGCACCCGAGGCTTTCTAAGCAGCGGCAGTAGTGGAGAGTTTTTGTGTCGCAAACGATAAATAATAAATGTTCACAGCAAACTAGGCCACCGGGTTTCCGTGTCGGTCAATTTCAATCGCATGTTGGCACACGAGCTGCGTTCCGGCCATCTTCCCGGCCATCCGGTTCTAGGCTGTTCTCCGGTGCTTGAATTAGTAACTGTGGGGCACATTATCGTAATTGTTTTGTTTCTCGCTTAAAACGAACGTAATGCAAACCCCTAGGAACAGTTCCTGTCCGGCGCAGCGATAAGCAATACTCTGTGGTTTTACGATAAAGGACGGAATGATAAGGATCCTAACTCTCATTTGCCACGGTGAAAAGTTTGCAAGATTCGCCGTCGCATTGTTTTTTGAAGCCTTATCACAACTTTTATACGTTTCCTGTTTACATAACGATAATGATTAATTATCCACCCTACTGGCTATTAGATTAGTGTTCGTCCATTTTTTTCGACGATCGAAGAAATAAAATTGAACCGTATGCACTAGGGATTTATTGTGCTGACCCGCCACGAAGTCTCAAAATGTCTTTTTTCTGTCCCCGCTTTGTGGCTCGTCATCTGGCGCGATGATTCGCCAACCAACCGCAACGTGATCATCAGCATGATCATCATTAGAGTGGCCGTGGCGCGCGTAATGATTGAACGCTTCACGCAACTGCACACGGTTCTTGCGATTGGCAACACTCACACTCGGAGACGGAACGGAACAATAGAGGCGACGGTGACGATGACGGTGACCGTCAACCGAAGCGCGCGCACTGATTGATACACTCGCAATTTATTGTTCCAACAACATACAAGTGGCGGCTGGGGGCGGTGGTGGTGGTGGGTGAATTGTGGTGCTCTTGCTTTTCGCGGTTGACGGAACACAGCACACACAGCCACAGACACCCGGAGCGGCGCGCGTGAGCTGTTTGTTTCTTCGTACCGCCCGCCACCGTTTCGCGTTCCGTTCAGGCTCGCCATGTGGACCCCAAGCAGCCCAAGCCGTTGGAGCCAACGCGACTCGCCAGTCATCGTGAAACCGCCGCACGGATAGGGTGTGTGCGCGCGCACGACAACCACAACCCCGAACCGCGAACCGCCTTCGTTCCGTGAGCCGAGCGTCGAAATTTTGTGAGTGCGCGTGTCGTCGCGCGTCGCGCGCGTAATCACGGTGCGTTATCGCGTGTCGCAGCTGTCAATGGAGACGGAATTAACGCCAGAAAAGGGTTCTTTCACCCAACGTGAGAACGTGAGCTGTGTCTGAGCGCGCCGCCTGTGAGAAACGAAAAGAATGAGTCACCCGAGTGAGATGAGTTGCGAGCGAGCTACGTCACAACGGGCTCACTACGCCGCAGTCTACTACGATCAAGCCGATAGAAGTGGAACGGTTTTGCACTGGCACCAATCTGTCAGCTGTCGGGCCGCCATTGCGGCCATATTGTTCCAAAAAACGGCTTCAACCAACGGCCTTTATATAACACCTCCCGCTTGGTGTGGCCCAATTTCCTTTCAGACTTCTTCAGCCCCGCTGGCGTCCTGCCGGCGTACCCCTGCGCCGTTGCTGCGGAAATCAATCGATCTGAAATGAACTAGGTTGTGACCCCTCTAGGGTGTGACGGCCGATCGTGCCAACGCGACACAGATTTAGGCGCACTGGATTCGGGCACTCTCTCCCAGTTCAGGCTCTTCCGGTTCCGTGCGTTCGACCGCCGCGCCCAACTGGCTGACTGAATTCCATTCGTCACTCGCGTGACGTCACGCTTTAACCCGCGGGCGCATTCCAACACGACGGATGATCCGATCGTTACAAACGCCGGAGGCCACCCCGATTCCGAAGGGTGCCGTGTCGCCGCCACCGCCGCCGTCGGGCAAATATTTGTGTATGTGTGTCTCTTGGCCACGGACGACTAATGGCAGGGTACGGCGGGCGCCACTGCCGAGGGCCCCGAGGTTGGGTTGCTTTCCACAAGCGCAAAGCGATTACGCAAAGACGCGCCGAGAGTGAGAGCGAAACTTGTCCCTTCTCGGCCCGGGTCGGCCGTTGAGTGGGACAAGATTGATGAAAAATGGCCTCATTTTCATAATCGTTCCACCCGCGCGCGACGTCCGACACCTGTGCACCGGGGACACAACTTTCATTTCAACAAACGTACGAAAGTTTGATAAAATTGCGTTAGGCCACCCTCGAAGCGACACTAATGCACTTTGGGCCAGCTCTCGAATGATGCCCTCCGAGTGAAGCGAGCCAATCTTGAGCTCCGGTTTGCACTGTCTCAAGTGGTCCTATTTGTAGCAAAAACCACTTGAACGAGGGTGGGCAAAAAACGGCCTCACCCAGAGCGCTAATGGAAGGACCTGCGTCGTGGCCCCCTTTTTTGGTGGCGTTAATAAAGATTAATGTGTGCCAAGTGTCACGATTTGCAGAGACCCAGCGCTAGCTGAAACACCTGGTCGTGCCATCAGAACGTTTCGTCCTTCGTCGAGATGATCGCCGTGCAAGGCGCACGATCATAATCCCTGCTGCTAGAGTTTCGTTTTTGCCTGGCAATTCTTCCGCCACATAACCCGACATTACTGGGCGAAATATGCCCGAGGAACGTTACCGGGTTGTATAATTTGCTGACCCATCAGGGAGCTGTGATTAGTGCCCCGAGGCGTTACGGTCGTAATGACAGTATTCAGCGTCACTAATCAGTCTGCCCCGCTCTCTCTCTCTCGCCAGCACTGGAACACTGGAGTTTAGAACAGCATTCTCGGGACGCACGCCAGTTGTGTCATCGGCACGCGGAAACCACGGAACGATTGCCTCCGTGTCTGGAGCGACCCTTTCGTAAACCATTCGAACGTCCTTGCGATCAGGATCAATTTGAGTCTTCTACATGACGCCGATCGTGTCGGGTTCCGCACTCACTTCCGAAGTGAAACTCCATGAATTGTAAATTGGAATTTTTCAGACCCTCCCCAAAAAATGGCAGGCGATCTCTGTCGAACAACCCGGTAGAGGAAGGAGGCCGGCGGTGTGCGCTGAATGCTGAAACAAAACAAATAATGATGGCCACCCGAGGAGACGGTCAGAACCAACGAACATCGTCGATCGTCGGTCGATGTCACGGTTTGCTGATTGCAGGCAAACGCTGGCTCTAGCGGGCTCCCTTCCCGTCGGCCCCCGTTCAAGGCTCTGCCTAGAGGTGTTGATTGATCGACCGAGGGATCGGCACAGCAGAAGCGCAGCGCAGAGATCATCTTTTTTCTTTTCTTGCCGCCGCTGCTGGCTCACCATAGCACTCCACTTGGACACGGACACGCCGTCCTCTGTGTTTGTGTGGTTTGCTGCTCTGCGTGCGTTTGAGGTTAGAAACTTACGTAACGCGCTGCACGCGCCGCCACCGTGCTGGTGGTGCCGTGAAGAGGAGACCTTCGTCGGCAGGTGGAAAGACCATGAGATCGTCATGAGGCGCGATCCATCGATCGTCATGAGTGGACAATTCGCGCGCCACGTGGGCATCCCCGTCGCCCCGTCGAGATGGTTCTCTAAACCTCTTTGTCCGATTGTGGTGAATGCTTGGCTCTCTAAATGAGAGTTCTTAGGCGTGTTCCGCAGGCATTTTGGTTCCAATATTTGACTGTACTGTCCATTAGTCATTTGTTCAGTTTAACGAAAACCGGAAGCCAACACCCAAACACCTGCCGACGATGCTGTGCACGATGGACACTTGTTCTGACCTCTGCCGGGGCCAATACTCCCGGGCGTGATTGTTGCGGACGGAAGGGATTGTGTGCCAGCGCGGATCACCGCTGATGGAACTGAGAAAGCTGGAACCGAAATGGCCACATGGCCATGTTGAGGTCGTTGTACGCGGTACCGAAATGGTGTGACCTTCGCACGCCCGCTAGCCCGCTGTTGCAATAACTTCAGCCGGACGGACCTTGTGTGTGCTTCGTTGATTAACGGTTTAGAAAACGGCAAGGAAAAGGCCACCGCCACAATTTGGCACGAAAATGTTAGCGTTACGAAAGACACACGCCGGAGACGTGGGGACTCCAGAGGCACGATGCTGCTGATCCACTGAAATGTTGTGTCCCTTCACGAAACGTCTTTGTTTCAAACGATCGATCTCTGCCGGAGCTGAAGGTGTATGTCAGGGTCGCGTGGTGTGGTGGATGCGATCGCGTGCATCGCCCCAGCCAAGGTCACGTCACTGCGAACCCGGACTCCTGGAGCTGTGCTCAAGTCGCACTGCGCGTGATCTTCGATTTCGTTGGGGTCGTAGGGCATTCAGCTACGCCGCAACCCAAGATGATGAAGTCCGTCCGTCCATCCCGTCAACAAAACTCGCGGTTCGTTATCAACCCATCGTCTCGACGGCGAATGCGTCCGATCATTATGACAAAGATGTTGACACGACGATGAAGGACAGGCTGTCAGGGTGGGCGATAAGAGTCGGTGGTGGCGACGTGACGTAATGGCGTGTTGTTGGTCTGATTTTGATTTCGATGTTGTGACCGCCGTCGTCGTCATCGTTCGCGAATCCGTTGCCATTAAGCAGCGGCCGCTGGGTCGCGATTCTCTCATTCGTCGGCGTACCGCTGCGACGTTCGGATCCGCCACTGAGTGATTCCGGGAGTTTCATTCCACTCGAGTGACCGTTCTTTTCGCTCTCTGTGCCGGGCACAATCAGTTCCACCGTCAGCATTATTAATAAACGAGTGCTTTAAATTCCGTTTCCAGTGTACGCGCGTGTGTCTCTCGAACGGACTCAGCGTAACGAGGCGGGAAAAACAGTTCTTTATGCGGTGAATCCCTCAAGTGTGTTCTCCCGGTCCAGAAAATGATGACGGCACGAAGTGAAGTGGTTGACGCGTAGTGTACTAAGTCCCGCAGCAGTGTGTCTTGCGCCTGCTCGAGTGGAGGAAGATCGCGTGCTAGCGAACAGTTCCCCCAGTGTGTTCGGGGCTGCGTGCAGAGCGATCGGACGTTCGGGACGCGATGGCCTACCTATCGGATGTGGATCTCGCCACGCTACATAAATCACGCCTCGAGGAGCGTGTCCAGTACCGGCTTTCGTCTCTGTGGACTCGCGATATGGAGCCCAGTCGGGAATCGCCGGCAAAAGCACCACCACCAGCAACCAGCAGCAGAACAGTCGGTGTGAGTGCTGCGATCGCTGTCGAACAGCACCGAAGATCGTGTGATCGGGTCAACAACAACCACATCGTGCTTGCGACGGAAACGGCGTCCTCGATGCAGGAGCACATCCTACAGCGATCCTTCACGCCGACAGCGGCCGCTATGCGGGGCAGAACATCGGGATCCTCCAAAATGCTGCATCAGCACCAGCAACACCAGCAGCAACAGCACCAGCAGCCGACCATCAGCTTCGATGGCCATGTGATACGCCCTAGGATAAGAAGTAGCAATAGTATGTCCAGCGGTGGCACCAGCACCAGCAGCACTAGCAGCAGCGGCGGCGGCGGCAGCGGCAGTAGTTGCAGCAGCAGCACCGGCAGCAAACACGTCGAGTGGAGCGACGACGATCATCTGCACGACGATGGATACTTCTCGTCCGATACCCGCCGAAGAAGGTCCGGCACCTGGCCGTAAGTGGTAGAGCAGCCCCTACAGACCGCCTTCTCTCCGCCCGGCCAGCTCCAGTAGTGGTCCACTAGACTTAAGCACTAGACGCTGCTAGACGAGAAGGGTTGCGAAATTGCGTTACAGGTTATGCTTTCTGCAAGGCCCAGGCCCCGGTCCATGTGCCCAGGCACTGAGTGAGTGCGTAATATCTGTTTTTTTGATTTTCTTTCGCTATTTCGCGTTGTGCCACACGCTGCTGTGGTTGCCACATCGCCGCCACTCGGTCGGTCGGGCGCTTGGTCCAGCGTGTCCAGCGTATTGAATTACAGCGCACTTTTCGGCAATTAATGCTCGGGACAATTAGATCAAACGAAACGGTTTCGGTTCCGTGGGCACCGCGAGAAGGGCTCATCAATTCAGGTTCACCAGGGTTGGGCTGAATGGTAGCAACAGTGCAGGGGGGTGTTACAGGGTGCGTGAAGTTCAACGTGAACGAACGTTGGACAAAGTTCTATAACTTACCTGAACCCCCTGGGTGGGGGGGGGGCAGAATCGATAATGAGTCCGTTCTACTTGCGTCACTTCGCGCATTCGCGCTTGGCTTTAAGTTTTGGGATTTTAATTCGCTGCGGTCGGCTGCCGGCGATTGGAAAGGTCCCGGCCGGCGGCGTCGAAGGGCAGGTTCAGTAGCGCTCGGTTTATCGTATCGATAAGGTGCGGCGTTTGGTGCCCCTAATTAAGATCTTACTCTCTCCCTCTCTCTCTCTCTGATCAGAGCCGAAGATCAGTGTCCTTGGTTTCCCCCGTGACAAACGGGACGGCAGCGCGTGCGTCTAGAAACGAGAACAAAGAAGTGGGATTTTCGCGGCGTCACACGCCGCATAGGCGAGGCGAAACAATGGCAAACAGACGGCGCGTTATCTTTTCGGGTGAAATCGAAGATGCTTGGGCCAGGCCGGTTCCATTGGCCAGCTGATTGCGTGGATTTCCGAGACCGACCGATGGCCTAGTGCCTAGTGCTTCTATCATAGTGCAAATAGTGCTTCACGGAAAATACACGCCACTTGTCCCTCTGGGGAGACTGCTTCCCAGTTTGGAGTGCCAGTTTTGATTCAAATCGTGGACGCAGTCTGATATTCATAATGATTGCTCGTGTTATCTCGTTGGGCCCTCGTTGAATACCAGCAGCCTTTTACCACTGTTTTTGCTTATCACGTCACCGTTCTTGGTCCGTCGAAGCCGTCAGGTCAGGATGACTGGTCGATTCCGTGTCCGCGTTGACAAAGCTCGGCCTCGTGTCTCGTGATCAGTGAGAGAGTGTTGTGCTGGAAGATGTGTCATTATTTCATTACTTTCGTAAAATGACCCCAGCACACGGTAGGGACACGGCCAGGTTGCGTGATCCGGTCACGATTACGAGCCGGGCGACGGTGACCACTGTTGAGGGTAGCGTGCCAATGTTGAGAATCGATTTCTGTTGGTGCAGTTCGTGAAGTAATGAATTTATGGACTTCTGGATTGGATTGATACTGGGGTCGGAGACCGCTTTTAAACGTACCGGCGGCCATAGCCACTGTATTTCTTCCATTTCTGTGTGCCAGCGAGGTAAGTAGGGTCACTCGGTTCACAGTGCCTCCCAGCTCCACACTCCTTTGTGGGTCATTTGGCTTCAATTACTCCGTGGAACACTCGCCGAGGTACGCCATCTTATGATTCTGTCCGTGGTCGTCATGTCCCTTTTCGAACTCGAAAGGGCCAGCGGTCGATCGGTCGATCGCTCTACCCTCTTATCACTACCGCACACATTCATACAGCAGCCATACAAAGTCGGACAGAGTTCAGCGCCGACGGTGGTGTTCACGCGCGCGGGAACCTTGAGCCGGGTCCGAAGTTACTCTCCAGACGGCACGACGCTTATGCGCAGCCTCCGGCTCTTCTCCACGAAGACTCTCCTCTAGCTGCGGGCTGGACACTGGTTCGGACGGGTTTTGATCTTCCCGCGCAGCCTTTAAATTCCCCGTCGCTTTCTGGCTCCTGTCCCGGTGTAGTTCTCTGTCTCTCGTTGGCCTGGATTTGAGGAGGACGCACACATTCGCACGCGAGCGCTCGCTTCTGCTGGTGGGGGATGATAATTTCGCTTCGCCTCGGATCTCGGATGCGATCATTCTGCGCGGTCCCCTGAAAAGAGAACCGATATATTTTAATGGCCGTCCGTCAATACGAGCGCGCGGGTCTTACCAAAACCCACGTCGCCGCGCCACGGATATCACGGAGAGAATGACAGAGACAGAGACAGAGAGATAGAGAGAGCGAGTGGTTAGAACAAACAACACCTGCTGATTGAAGAGTAGGTCCGCCAGCAACCAGGACCGTCGTGTGCGATACAGTGTCGCACACGATCGCGACGCTCCGGCCAACCCGCCAGCAGCAGTATTGGTGTGACCGTGGCCGTGTTGCTGATTGCCAAATCCCCCGCGATCCCCCGGACTCCTGCACACCTTCCCCGTCTCGGTCCGCGTCGGTTCGGCTGCTCGGCTGATCCTTCTCTCATCTCGTGTCGGGGCCGGTCGGGGGCTGACAGTTTGATTGCGCGGCACACGATCCGTTCGCCGCCAGTTGAGCTTCGACACCTCCGCCGAGTTGAGGTGTCAAAGTGCGTCCCAGCAGCAGTGACCGCGCGTGTGTTAGGCAATTTTCGGGGTTTCTCCTGCATTCGCGCCGTGTGTCATCCGGGCACACAGAATGCTGTTGGTGCTCGGGCTCTGAAAAACAGAAATGGCCGAAAACAACGAGAAAGACGATTTCATGGCCGACTTGGTTCGCTTCAACCATCCGTCCAGCGTCCGATCTGAGCAGCACAATGGTGGTGGAACATCGCAGCACCCATTGCTGCTGCACCACCGACACCCGCCGAATGGGACGCTGCGGGCCAACGGCACGAGTGAATCTTCCGGATCGAACGGGGCCGGTGGTGGCCCGTCGACCGAGGACGACATCCTGGCCGAGGAAGATCAGCTGCTGCTTTGGCGCCCGAAAAGGTGCGTTTTGTGTGTCAAGTCTCACCGGAGTTCCCACTTCGGTGGCTGACGACGGCGGCAGCTTCCTTTTTCGGTCAATTGAGTGCGTGAGCGTGTTTGTGTGGCGGGGGTTTTCTTATTCCAACCTTACCGATGGACCGCTGCCGAGCCACAGAGCACACGCGATGAGGGACAGCGGAGAGCGAGAAGAGTGGAGCGGCGAGACTGTCAAGGCCTCTGACGTAAAACTGGACACCTCTCACACAACAGCGCACAGCACACGCCGCAGAATCCATAGCAACGACGCGAGAGGTCGGCCCACTAAGACGGCTGGTGGCGGTGCTGGAGAAACGGGGTGGCGTAGCTCCACGGAGGGCACCCTCCTAGTGTAGGCCGCGGCGATCGTGTCTGGTGTTTTTGAGGATGTTGGGTCGCCTGTGTGTATTTTTGTTGTTGTTTTCTGTTTCTCTTTCGCATCGTTTCAGTTGCGGGCGGTGCTGCGGAAAGGGCTACTAGGTGAACTGGTTGATCGCAAGATCAGCCCCCCGATCGACACAGCGAGACCCGCACCGCGAGAAAAGGACAGTGAGAAAGAGAGAGAGAGCGCGCGTCGCCAAAGTAGAGAAGCAAAATCCTGTCCGCCCTGACAATTTCACTAATCGTTTTGATGAAGCCCGTGTAAAATGACCCGTGACCACCGATGCTGCTGGGGGTGAGGGTGCCCGTACGCCGGTCAGGGCTGTTCTTAACGAGTAGTGGGTAATCGCCAGAAGGCGAATGGGAAAAAAAGACTGGTTAAAGACTTTTTATTTCATCTTTTGAGGCGCTGATGACGCGCATGGTTTCGTGCTGAAAGCTCCTCAAAATGGCACATGTTTGAATTAGGCACAAAAAAGGCGGCAAGAAGACGGCTAACGTAGCATCTTCCGTTAATTTCATCACACTTTCGAAGCAATGTTTCATTTGGGACTTTACTCACTTTTCCTGTGCATTGCTTGCTACAATTTAATAACAGTAATTGATGATGATTAAGCCACGAGAGTTAATCGATCATCAAGAAAACGAACAAAACTGGTTGTTATTATCGCATTAATCCACACATCACTACGTGTTCATTGGTACCCGATAGTGATAAAATCAAGCGCCATTTATCGGTGTCCACGCCGATCATGTCACGAGCATGTTATCGAATCTGTCCGTCTGTTTTGCCCGGGGGAAAGAAGCGACACTTCCATCGTGGTGGGCGTCACAAGATTCGCCTGTCTTCACGAGTGAAGAAGGTCCGAACGTGGGTAGTAGCGTCTTCGGTGTCAACCATATAGAGAGAGCAGCTTACTTACGATCGCTTCCCCGTGAAACGGACATTAAAATGGTTCATTTTTCTTTCTCTATTTGCAGGCGAACGCGAAGCTTAAATGCACCGTCCCCGTTCCAACAGTTCGGACCATGCGGTCGGATTATGAAAAACTCGGCGATGGTGATGTAAGTGTGCGTTGATTGCGGCATCAGCAGAGTTACCCAGAATTTGTTTTTCTCGCGCAGGCAAATTCAGGATCCGGCCAGCCAGCGGTTGACGTGGTACAAGCCGCCACTCGCGGTGCTGGTCATCAAGAAGGTTCGTGACTCGAAGGTGCTGCAACCGTTCGTCGAGCTGGTCGAGTGGTTGATCCACGAGAAGCACATGGTGGTCTGGGTCGAGGCGGCCATTCTGGACGATGCGCTCCTTACCGGCGACAAGCGGTTCACGAAGCTGCAGGACAAACTGATCACCTTCAAGGACGGTCGGGACGATCTGACCGACAAGATCGATTTCATCATCTGCCTCGGTGGCGACGGGACACTCCTGTATGCGTCGCTTCTCTTTCAAAAGTCGGTCCCACCGGTGATGGCGTTCCATCTCGGGTCGCTCGGCTTTCTGACGCCGTTCCAGTTCGACAACTTCCAGGAGCAGGTGACGAACGTGCTCGAAGGGCACGCAGCTCTGACGTTGCGCAGCCGGCTACGATGCATTATCGTGCGGAAGGACAAAACCGAGCAGGAAATTTCTACCTTCAAATCATCGCAGGACCCATCGACCAACATTTTGGTGAGCGGAGCCAACGCTGAAGTCGCTAAGGGCGGCGCTGTAAATTGAGGGAAGTTAACACGCTTTTCCGTTGCAGGTCCTGAACGAGGTGGTCATTGACAGGGGTCTGTCGTCGTACCTGAGCAATATCGATCTGTTTCTGGACGGCAAGCACATTACCTCGGTCCAGGGCGATGGGCTGATCGTCTCCACACCAACCGGGAGCACCGCCTACTCGGCCGCTGCGGGTGCCTCGATGATTCATCCGTCGGTGCCGGCCATTCTCGTCACACCGATCTGTCCGCATTCGCTCAGCTTCCGGCCAATCGTACTGCCAGCCGGTGTGGAGCTGAAGGTACACCCGAATCGAACGAATAGTGTTTCTTGCAACACAACATGACACGAACATTCCCTTTGTGCTCCTCTCTCCCGGAAACAGATTGCAATTTCACCGGACAGTCGCAACAGCTCCTGGGTGTCGTTCGATGGGCGGAATCGTCAGGAGCTTCTGCACGGTGACAGGTAAGGGGGGCAGCATTGTATTGTGCTGGGCGAAGAAGTGACCCGATGACCGATGCTTTTTTAGCTTGCACGTGACAACCTCCATCTACCCGGTGCCGAGCATATGCGCCCAGGATCAGATCGCCGATTGGTTCGATTCGCTCGCCGAGTGCCTCCACTGGAACGTGCGCAAGCGCCAGAAGTGTCTCGACGAGCTGTCCGATCTGACCGGCTCGGGAGCGGAGGACGGTGGCGCCATCGACGACATCGTGCGCGGAATGGAGAAGCTCGAACACTAACGGTCGCACAGTCGCTAAACGTGGCAACAAAAGCAATCGAAAAAATTCAACCCACTAGCGGTGCGTTGGTAAGCGCGCCGGGCCGGCCGGTATTAACGGCGATCGATTCGGTGCAAGGAACTGGTTACGGATTTGATCGAGAGTGCGCTGCCCCTGCACAACCGTTACGTACTGTCCCCGTAATGTACTCATTTTCACACGGGGCTCAAGAGCAGAGACGTAAGCAGGACCCATTCGTCGAGTGTTTCCGGTTATTTTTCTTCTTCATCGGTTCGTTTGTTGACTTTTTTACGATAGATAAGCAGTTACCAATGGACTAGGATCCGCGACATTACAAACACGTGTTTTTTGGAGGTCTTTCCCAAGTTTGTTCTCTTATGGTGCAAGCGCGCCGATGCATCGTGTTATGTGCGGGACAAGGGACAAGAAAAGCAAGATAAGACAAGACAGCTCAACGCCTCCGTCAATCAGTTCCGTTCAATGTCTCATTTTCGGTTTAACCCTCGGTGATATTAACCTGTGTGAGCAGTCCACCGTCATGATCCTCGTGTGCCGGATACGGGTTTTGTTAAGTTTCTGTAAAGTGCTTCGAGAGCGTAGAAGGAAGTGAGTGTAAGATTAAGAGCGTGGAGAGCGTGGCTTTTGTGCTGTTTTGGAGGTAGCAGTTACTTTTCTACACGATAGAGTTCATTCCCAAAGGAATGCGGTGTGTTGGCGCGATCGCGAAGAAAATCAGAGCTTCATCTCACTGACAGGCGACCCTGTAACCCTGTTACACGGCACATCTTTCGTTATCATTGGCGTTCTCGATGTTTTAAGCAACAAGAAGTGCTAGGTTTTTGAGGAAGCTTTCTATTTTCAAAACAAATACTTTTTAATGCACCGGCTCCGCGATTTATACACGTTTTAAAATCATTCTTCCGCTTTTGAAAGCTTTTGACGTATACCCAGACCCAGTATTGTCCACTATCCGGTGGCGCTTTCAGTACCAGCGTGTGCCAGGGCCGGCCAAAAGGGAACTCTCGACCGTTCCGACCCCCGTGTTCGGTTCGGTTGAGCTTCGATCTGTTTCCGCTCCAAATTTCTGCTTATGTGATAAAAATGGATCAACCGTCGTTCGACCCTTGGCAAGTGACCGTGCTTCAACTCCGTTCTGTTAGTGATATACCAAATTTTACGAAGTTGTAGAGAGAGAAGAGGGAGAGAGTTTTGTGTTTAATTTGCTCGGAAGGTTCGGGGTGCAGAAGTAGCGTTCGTGTTTGGGTGTTCAGTCGTTTAAGGTGCAGGCACAAGAATGAAATAAAAACGTAAATGTATGGCTCCGTTAAGCGCGTTAAATGCGGCATCGAAAGGGCCCGCATAAAGCGCCCTGGCAAAGTGGAATTGCTTAGCAAACCCCTGGGTGATGATAATGATGAGGCACGCCAAAAGTTGATGAAAGGGGCGAGCGATGTTCCGTAGAAAATTTACATAAAAAACTGAAGCGAAAAGACAAAAATCGAACAGCCTGTTTAATTATACTATTTAATAAACGCGAGCATAAGGTTTACAATCGCAATATTCTATCGTTTTGCTTCTAAACGTTGTCTCAGAAAGAAAAGAGGCTCTAAAGGATCGATTACTTCATCTTCTAAGTTAATGTAACGTTAAAACATCAAATAATAAGCTTTCTTAACCTTTACTACGATCCTTGATAGGAATTGTAAGGGCTGTTGGCTGCTGCATGTTCATCCACCGGTCTCGGCCAACAAGGTTCACTACAATTCACTACGAAAGTGGTTCAGCGTTCACATGAACTCACCAGCGAAGAGAGCGCACGGCGAGAGAGAGAGAGAGAGAGAGAGAGAGCGCAGAACTCATCCGTTACACCCGCCCGGTTTCGGATTTGCTTCGGATTGCAGCCTACCTAGCCGCACGCACGGAAGGATGCTGGCGAATGACGTCACAACCTGACCGCAATCCGTCCGTTACGCAGGAGTACCACCAACACAGCCGGAAGCAACTAATTACGTGACGATGAAGTGAGAGTCGCGAACGGACTCAACGGGAGCCCAACCAACGGAGCACACAAGGAAGAACAGCGTAACACCAACGCAAGCCTAGGACCGGCTGCTGTGCGTGCGAAGCCTTTGTCTCAATCCTTGCAGCCGAGCCAGCGGGTCTACACCGGTTGCGTTGGAAGAAAATCGATGACAAACGCTGACCCCTGTTTGCGTTCTGCGATATGCAGATGTTGTGTAGGGAGGGGGCGGACGGCACGCTTTCTACGTCAGCACGTGGTGCTGCAGGTGCATGCGACACATTGACCAGATACTGCGGATGAAGCTGCGATGCGGACGCTCGTCGGTTTTTGACCCTTTTTCGGCGTGCTCTTTAATCGTCGTCAAGCGGCGGGTGAAAATTGCCTTTCGGTCCGACACTCCGCCGTAGTATCGATCCAATTTGACTTCGCTTCGGCCGAGGGAGCCGACAGATCAATTTAGAAACTTTAGCGGAGCGCGTTAATTGAAATAATTCGATTAGGCTCGTTCCCCGTTCGATTATCGCGCCCATCCGGCACGCAGTGTGGACAGCGCGTTTATTTTTAATTTTGCTACGACCAACAGGCCGTTAGCTGTAACGATTTTAATTAGTTTCCCGCGGGGTTTTATCTGCTCGCCGTCGGACTTGTCGAAAAAAATGGTGGACAGTCGTGTGGTATTTTTCGTGCCTTTGAGCTTCGCAAAAAAGGGACACTGGAAGCCACGGTGTGGCAAGACAGTTACAAGATCGAACTTTTGGTTTAATAACGACTGAAGTTAACATTATTTCCATTGGTTCGGAATTGGCCTTATGGGGTTTATTAACACCGATCATCATTCACTCATTTGACAGCACACCAAAAGCTCCCGATGAGCGTTCCAATCGAACTTCGGCAACGGTTACTACGATACAGTTTCAGAACTCTCGTACCGCACCGTGAACTGACCAATAGAAAAACGCCTTTAAGTATACACTTCTCGAGTGCTAGTGTCATAAAAAGGGCGTCGGAAAAGTGCCGGTCGGGGCTTTAATTAGCGGGACTCTGTGTCTACGGTGTGGCCTGTCAGCAATTGTCATGTGTGCGGAAATAGTGCCCCACGGGATGTCTCCCGGAGAGACTATTGACTCTGGGTCGCTTCCACAGCGGGTGAATAATACATCAACAAAACCGGTAATGGTTTCCGGTCTGTGGTGTGTTTCTTTTTGTCAATTCTAAAAATCAATCAATTTTATTTTCATTTTTCAGTAGCGTGCCCTTCGTGCAAACCTCGCCATCGTTTAATTGATTTTGGATTCTGTTATTTGATTTCCGCTTCGAATTCCTGTCGCGGCTTGTCCATCTTTGCCGATAACTCGATCAGAAAAAGCCGATGAGTTAATTCCACGTCAGCCAGCCAGCTGGCTGGTGGACACCTCACACCACACATGGCACGATTGGGCTCACGGCGCGTCCATTCCGCTCAATTAAATTATCTGCAGTTTTCGATCGTGCCGAGAGAAACGAGATTGCTTGGCGCCAGCTGCCAGCATGGCTCTCGAACGGGGGTGTGTCCAAAGTGCGGCTTTCGGAGGAAGACCAACACTAGTCCGCTGCTGCTGCTGCTGCTGCTGACGTCATAACCGCATCCAGCATCCGGTCGTGGTGGTCGCGTGTTCGTGCCTTTCGAGCCGAAGCTCTAACCGGTCGTGGGATGACGTTGAATGTTTAGATCACGGGGGGTGGTTCCAGAGTGGTTCCCACTCCGAGGATTATGCCAAGCCAGCCAGCCGTGCCAGAAGCAAACAGGAGAAATTCTAAATTGTGCTTCGTAGCAGGGCAGCGTCCTTTAAAATGCACGAAACAAGCGACGTAGACGTAGGCTCGGACCTAGTCATTAGCTTGAATGGTTTGCGTGCCGGGGCCTGGAGTCCTGCTGCCTGCCGGTGTCAGCCGGTGCAGAGGTGTGAAGTTGATGCAGATAATATTTCATTCCGAATCCCCTGGAACCCCGGCCAGTGGCACATTCGGTGGCTTTGCAGATTCGCGTCGATTTGCTGCACCGTTCGAAGGTCGAATGGCTCCGGAAGCGGAAACGGTGCTTTTAATACACTGGGCGGGCGGGACCGGATATGCATCACCGCCTCACCCTGCCTTGCCATCGCTTCGCAGGATTAAATAGGGTCTTGGTGACGGTGTCGTTTCGAGCGCAAGAGTTAATGGTTTCCAGTTTTGAGCTGCGCGCGGCCATTGTGCTACGTCCGAAACGGGCGAAACCTTCACTAATTGGGCCACTACCATTCTACTTATTCCAAGATTTTTACGCTTGCACATACAAACAATTAATTACGAACAATATATCAACATCGACACGGGCGCAGCGGGCCACCGGTTGGCTTGCAGACACATTTCGTTTTAATTAATTACCACGGCACCGGCACCAGGCAACATAATTGCCACCTGGTACTTCCGTAGGCCGGCTGCTGCCATCAGGGTTTGTTACGGCGCACGTGAGCTCACTGCACCCGTTGTACCCACGGAAACCGGATGTAAAGCATAAACGCAGTGTTGGCTTCATGCCCTCACCACCGCTGCCTGTAGTAAGCCACTTAGGATTCGCACACCAATTAGCTGTTTTGAGTTAATATCGTCATAATGTGTTTTAGGTCGCAGCCGTGTGTTTTGGAAATCCACCCTGCATTACTTTCACCGGCGGCAACCGATAATGAGATCGAATAATTGGCAGCGGCCATCGCCACGTGAACCACCAGGCGCCTCCATCGATTGATTAACTTCCGTCTCGCGACCCGTTCCCAATTGTGGCGAATTAAATTATGTGTCCAGTGAACCGAATGAGACGAAAAGTGGACGGAATCGGGATCCGAAAACGAATGAGAAAGGAACGGGCAGATTTCCGTTGTTTTCCTAGGGCAATCTGGCTGGTCAGGTCGCAAGGTGGGCCACCTTGCGATGGGCGGATGATGAAGCGAAGTGGATGATGCTGGGCTAGGCCAACTATTTTTAGAATCTCGTTACCGGTGAAAGTGCCCCGTTGTTACACAGTCGCCCCGGAGCGTCCCGTCCAACCGTAGTAAAAACATGGTTCCCTCTTTTATTGAAGCGTTCCAGTCCTTTTTTGCTTCCCTTTTGGAAAATAATTACATGAGCTCACGGGAGCGGGTCGGATCATAATAGCGGGCACGAAAGACTCGCATGCCCGTCGAACGGAACGGAAGGTTCAAACTTTTAAGTAGTCTAATTAATAGGCCCCCAGAATGCGGTGTGACCGAGAAAAAGGTCAATAAATAATGTCAAGCCAATAACATTTCTCCAGCCCATCGCGAACTCTGCAAGCTATGCAAAACGGCAAACAGCCAGTGGACGGTGTCACAGCGATTCAACAGCGTGTATCAGCAGTGGCAGCGTGTGCTGACGGAAGCACAAAACCCTCTCCCGGGACTCTCGCGGCTGCTGACGTCACAAGCCGACCCAGTGCCGAGTGGCCCCCCGAGTCGAGCATAATTTTATGCCGTGCCATATCTCTGTGCCGGAGGATTCGTTCCGCATCGTCGGCGGATCGGTTGGCGGTGAGTGGCCGTTCCCGAGTTGCCCGAGGTTGGCCCCAACCTTTAACGACGGGTCATTCTGGATCTCTGAAGCAGTATCGCAAAAACACTATTTGGTTAACTTTTAACAGCCCCATAGCTTGGGATGGCCAGGCCTGCCAGTGATCGTCAATAATCGGCCTCTCGGCCATTAATGCGGGCTTCGTGAAATCGAGCGCGAAAGGTAAGCGCGTACGGCACTCAGTGGGGTGACGGTGAGTGACGGGAACCCGCTCTCGACGCTGCTGTCGTCATGGACCTGAGCCTGCAAACGCTGGGAAAACCGTAGTGCCCCCCCTCCCGCCCAGCAGCCGATCACGTGGCGATTGTAACGTTTTCGCACACTCAAGAGCCGTGCGCTGGGCGCATGTGTGCGTACCATCGGCGTCGTAGCGTCGTTGCTTAGCAATGTGTGTCCTGGGACTCAGTAGATCCGAGCGAAGGTCTGCTGCTGCTGCGTCTGCCAAAAATCTAGTACTCCAGTGTGAGTGATCTGAGAGTGAACCGAGAGAGTGAGCGAGAGAGAGCGTAATCCTTAACGATAGATGAAAACCGAACACCACAGGAAAGGTCGAGTGAGTGTTTCTCGGATTCGATCCTGATCGGGAGGGGTTGCTAGGAACACCAATCAGTTTTGGCCCCAGCGCTGCATCCTACAAGGATGATACATATTTTTGAAGAATTTTCCCACGAAACAAATGCGATGAGATCTAAGGAGAGACAGAGAGAGAGAGAGAGAGAGAGAGAAAAAGCACAAGCTGAGTGCCGTCCGTAGTAGGCAGGATGTGCCGACAAAGCTTCGGCATGCTCGTTGCTCGTTCGTTGCTCGGGGACACTGCTGAGTGGCCCAATCTAGCAACCGCTGCTCAGTGTACGAAGTGTGTTCCCTCGGCAAGGTCCGCTCGCAATTCCCGCTGTGTGTCAATTCCGTGGCTACCGTTCCGTGGTGTGCTGTGGTATAGCCTCCTGCAATAATCCCTACCAGGACCGCCCGGTACGGTCCGGTTGAGGGTGAGCCCGAATCGTCCGTCCGTGGCCGGTGCCCGGGCTGGCTGGTGTTTGGTGATACATCGCGTTGTTCGTGCGTGCGTGTCTGTGTGCGGCCGACCGACACTGCAGTGAGCCCTTGGGCCCTGGGTTCTGCATCATCCTACACCACCGCACACGCCGCGCTGACCACCGACCGTGAGCGTGGGAAAATGGTGAAAATCTCTTTCGACGCGACCGACGCCACTTGCCAACGCCATTTCGAAGCCGTGCCAATTCGTGTGGGCGTTGTTTTGTGAACAGGTGCAAAGTGCGAAGGAGAAGAAATCCCGGTGGCCTCGAGATTTGTTTCGTCCGCTTCGGCCGTAATCATCCAAAAAAAAGGCTTGCCCTTTTTTTTTGGTTCGCACCGCATCGCAGGCTCGAAGGCTTGAAGGTCGTCCTTAGAGTTCGCGGCGCGTTCCGAACAATCCGCCAGAACCGCCGTACCGTACCAAGTTTTCACGGCCTTCCGAAAGAATCCGCGCACGCTTCGCACAATGCGTAGTTCCTTGCAGCATCCTTGAGAGAGCGTACCGAGCGTGCGGCGTGTGTACTGTTCCGGTTTTTGGTCAAAGGCAATTCTCCACCAACGGGCGGCGGCTCCTTCGGCTGGGAACATAACACCAAGCGCTGGCTGGCTGGCGCACACACCCAGCCAGATGGTGGCCCCTTTTGGGATTCGTCCTTGTGCCTTGATTCGGGAACCGCCAGAGACGTTTTCTCTGTTGCCTTTTATCCCGCACTCCGCCCGGAGAGTCTCGGCCGGGGAAACAATGGCGGACACTGAAGAATCGGAAGCTGGCGCTTCCGAGAGTGGATCCTTGTTTTCTTTTCTCGCGTTCTCGCGCTATTATCACATTCTCGTTTTAGTTTGAAACGGGGCAAAAACCCGATGCCAACGGAGACGGACCTGTTGTTTGCGTTGGAGCGTTGGGCTCCTAGCCTAGGCTGGCTATTGTTTCGCGTAACGATTGCAAATCACGGACCACGGATAGCGGTGAAACGGTGGATGAAATTTCGCATCACTCTCGTCGTGGCGCGCCCGTTGATTTATGAAGTGTCTTTAATGCTAAGCACCCGAGCCCGTGGTCGCTAATAGTTTCGAGAAAGTTTCTTATTCTCGCGTTCTTTGGGACGAAGTTTCAATTGGGCGAGCGAGTCACAGTCCGGTGCGGACACTACGTCAGCTTGTGGAGCCCTTTTTCGATAAGCTTTTGGCCTTTATTATTCCAAAACCGTCTGCAAATGCGAACTTTGGTCAGGTCTCAGTACCGGTAATCAAACGCCAAGTTATTGGCCGACACGAAAAGACACTTACGACATGGTGGTGATGGACCTTAAGCACGTTACGACACGGACGGTGGAAGCCATAGCCGTGCCGAGACAGAGTTGGTCAGTTGGCCGCTAAACCTCCCTTTTTTGATTCGGGCTAATCTGGGAGCGTCTCACGTCAGGTTTCGCTTAGGCTTGGGGAACTAATTTGCAAAACCTGCCCCCCGCTAGCAGGGGCCTTTTTCGGACCGAGGACTACTGGGTCTCTCTCTCGCTCTGTCTCTCTCTCTCTGTGTTTGATCTGTTCGCGGCGGAAAAGGTGACAAATTAGACTACCAAATGAGTGTCGCATGATCGGAACCGGCGGGGCTTTTGACCCGCCACGTGACCGGCAATGTCACCTTGCAGCAACGGTGAAGTGAAACGCAGTCCTGAAGGCGTTTAACACGCCAGTATCAGCTCATTTTTCTGATTCCGGCCATTCGACGGAGGCTTGTGGCCAAAATCTTCCGTTGGCCAGACGATTATTAAATTACTTGGATTCATCCTCCAAAATTTGCCTTCATCACGCCCCAGTCAGAGCTCGGCGCAATCAAAAGTGCTTCTCATCGACCGGAGTTACGAAATCACCATGGCCAATGGACGGGCCAAAAGAATGGCCATGGCTCCATTCATCCATTCGATTTGCTCCTCGTGGTCCCCGCGTTCGAGTGTGGCCGCAGGATGCTCTTGAGCTCCACCATCAACCATCATAATCAACCCCTCTGGGGGGAGAAGCCGCTTCGTAGACGAAAGTAACTCGGGACCGGGACCGATCAAAATAGTGTGCGCTTTATCGATGTTTTATCAATACGAAACATGAAGCCGGAGGGAAGGTCCGCGCACGCTGTTCCGTGGTGCCGGCGGCTCCTCCCGTTCACTTCAGTCACTTTGCATAATGAAATTCGAATATTTGTGTGTAATATTATTTACTACTTCTCCGTGTCACTCGAAGTCTACCGAGACCACCGCGAACTAGATGCCGCGCGGATTGTCCCGAGGGGACCATGTCATTGAGCCGGGTGGTCGAGTCGCGGGTTTGCCGCGGAGTCTACAGTGACTATTTTATTGGCACACGATTCTGATTTGCATCGGAAGTGGCTTGCATGGCTGGGAGGTCGAATCGTGGAACGGGTCTTTGTGATCGGAACGCCGAGGTACACCCGCCGGGGGACATGTACTCCGAACGAACGGTGTCCTGCCGGTGGCTCACAAAATGCGATCAACTTCTTTCGATTACTTCACAATTCATAACAGGAGCCCGAAGCGAAGAAAGAATTTAATTTATTGCGTAATTTGTTGGAAAAAAGGATGTGGGACTCCGGGACACCCGGATCAATCCGGACCTGGATTGAGGGATTTTTTTCTCCTGAAAGGCCTGAAATGTAATTAGTTTCGCACAACACTGACCGAACGGAACGGAACCCGACCGTTTGGCCGTACGAGGACGACCGGCTGCCAGCGCAGATTGAAACGTAGATTTTGTCCACGTTCGGGCCACGTCATCCATTCTAATGTGAACCTCCTCGCCCCGGCCACTTTTATATCGTCGAGTGGAGGGCCGCGAAAGGAATAACTATTAATCTGCACAAGGCTCCCGGGGTCAGCGGTTGGCTGTGGGCGCCGGAGAGCGGCCGCCAACCCAACCCAACGTAGCGCAGGGTTCAGGTGGTGGACACGTGCCTGACGATGGAGACGCCTGGTGGCCGGTATCGATTCACGTGGCGCAACGCAAAAGTCAGCTCGGCGTCAGCACACAACGCAAAGAATCCGAATTCCGTCGCGCATCGACCGCCAATAAGGAACGGCTGGTGGTGGACGGGGGCGGCCTATGTTGTGCGGTCACCCCAACCGGTCCCACCGGGTTGCCAGAGCCCATTATGTTGGCCCATTAAAACGGGCCACCTAATTCCCTTTCGCAGCGACAGCGGGATTTAACTTTCGGCAAACTTTCCAGCCGAAGAGACTTTATTCGTCGTAAAATCGTTAACACCAACGCCTCTCCAAGAACGGCCACTGGTGGACACGAGAACATCGATGTTGGAAGGGCCCCTGTTGGAACCCGTTTGTCAGGAGGGATTTCACTTGCTGCCAGCCGGCCATAACTCTCCGGCCTCGAGGGCCTCTCTGACCACCGGGTTTACGATCGTGTCGGCAAACCGATGGGCGATGGCGATTCCAGTAATAGGCCAAGTAGCACCCGTCGCAGCAAAGTACCCCGATTCCGATTGATACATTAACCAAATGACCAAACAAAGCCGGAGGTCAAGCCGGCGTGTATGAGGAGGATCCAACAGAAACTCGTTCACCCTAGACAAGGCCTCGGGAGGCACTCGTCCAGCGGAGCGGACGACGTACTCATAAACGAGCGGGTGCGAATGGTGCGGACGGGTCCGTCATTGAGATCGATTGCAGATAAGATTGGGCGGATGGTGGGGACAAATGCGACCGAACGGTGGAAATAAATCTAACGAAATAAATGCCCAACACAAACCCAAGTTCCCGGTGGGTTCCCGGTTTTCGGGCTGACCATCGGGTCGGGACCACCACGAGGTCCTCTTGTTTGTGAGCTAGCTAGCCGGGTTTAATGTCACCCCCGAGGGGGTCGTGATTTTACGATTTATGTTTTGGTCCTGGGAGTTGACCCCAGTAAAAGGGACCGGGCCGTGTTGTGGAATTTTGTGGCACTCGGGCCAGTGTTGCAGTGTGTTAATCACAAAACCACAGTACATTCACACCGATCACCCAGCGATGCCGAGCGGTCGGTTACATTAGTGTATGCACGAGTTTCACAAGCCCGTGGACTCATCTTTGTTGGCCCTTTTAGGACGGAAAACTGCTCCGGATTCGTGAGGTTGAGATAGATTGTACAGGTTGTCCTGTGTCCTGTTGGGGGTTGAAATGAGTGAGTGAGTGAGTCCCTTCCAAACCCAAATGCAGCAGAGTCCTACGAACCTGGTGTTGTTCATTCGGGTTCGCTTTCACTCTCCAATTTATTAATTGATTTATTTTATCGGTTCGTTTATTACTTCGTTCGGCTCTGTGCGCTAGATGAAAGCCGTAAAACAACCAACAAGCAGGCTGTGACTGAGCCTACTTAGCTTGATCCGTACTTGCGTCGCCCCAGGCAACGGGATAGATGACGTTTAATGAACAGAAATCAGCAAACATTTCAATCGGCGCTGCAAACCGAATAGAAATGGTGTCCTCGGTTAAACCACGTATAATTGATCGTATTATTTATTATTTGTTTTAGGTCAGTCCAAGTGATGTTTCCTCAAAACGAATCCCGTGACGTGCTCCTCTGTGTGCCCTCGATGCCTAATTAATTCCAAATAGCTGTTACTCTTCCCGATTCCCAAAGTGCGGCGCACACGTTTGTGCATTAACAATTTCCAGTAGTGGAAAAATTGACGAAATGTCACGGAAAAAGTATTTTCCAAAGTGCTCCATTGTGCGTGGCTGTGTGTGCTGTTAGCGTGCGTCCACAAGCCGGAGTCGGTGGGCCGGTTATGACGGAGAAGGAGAACGGCGCACCGTCGGCTGGGCCGCTTCGTGGTCCCGTGGCCCCTGGCTGGTAGTGGTACGAAACCCTAATCCCCGTGCTTCCGGTGTGCCCGCATAGATAAAGAATTAAAAGTGTGTCCATCGTGTTCCACTCTGTACCCGCGCCCCGACGTAGACGAAGAACGCACGGAAAGTGGTCAACGTAACGAACGAGATAATAGTGAACGTGCAAACAACACAAACGGCGGAAACGGCGAAAAGAAGGGCAGCACAGTAACGCCGAAACGACAACGAGAATGCCGTTCGGCCGGAAGTCACCGCTGGAGGCCCTGGCGATGCCGGGCGCCATCATTGCGTACAAATACAGCCAGTTCCGGCAGCGGCGCCGGGAAGCGGCCAACCGGCGCGTCACCGAACGGGAGCTGTCGGCGCTGCACACCAAAATCGTAAGT
The DNA here is from genome assembly GCF_943735745.2 of Anopheles bellator. Lineage (NCBI taxonomy): Eukaryota > Metazoa > Arthropoda > Insecta > Diptera > Culicidae > Anopheles > Anopheles bellator. The sequence goes on along the minus strand of NC_071285.1, from coordinate 5,485,720 downwards.
AAACCCCGGAACCCGCTTGTAACGTCGCTGGTGGTAAATGTAAACTCTGGAATAAAATATGGCGTCCCGCCCAGGTTGCTCCTGCCGTTCCACGGGGCCATGGACGCCATTTTGCGAGAATGGGCAATTTATCCCTCACTGGTGACGTATTTATTGTCAATTTTATACCCTCCCAAACCGGGAGCCGGAGATTGCCGTTTGTTGATAAATCAATTTCTCACTCACGCTGGGCACGTTACCTTCAACGCTCATGCTCGTGGAGCGCGGGGTTGCGTCAGAAGGAAGGTTGCCCCATACAGGAAGCAACGTAAACGTGTGGCGTCTCAGACGCTACCTAATCGATCCCGACGCTGAACCTGTCCGAACCAGAGGCCACTGGAATGGGAACGGAAAAATAAAAGCAAAATGTAAACCTAAATGTATTTCGTAACCCGAGAAGCTTGGGAAAAGGCCAACCGCACACTGCGGCACTTGGGCCACGGTGCCACTGGGTGCTGTGGGAAATCCGCTTTTTGCTACGAAACGCTGCACCGATGTAGGTGGCGGGTTTCGATCAACGCGGCGCTCCCTCAACGGCACCGGTTGTTGGTGGGCCGGACACGGGCCCACGAGGGTTGAACGACGGGAAAAATCACGAACGATGGGTAAATATTTGCCGTTTGCGTCCACCTGCGGGTTGCTGGCTGGGTGTGCCGCGGACGGACCGCTGGCAGATGGCGAACGTCTCCCGCGAGGGACGTCCGCCGAGGCCGTGGGCGATACAATTTGTTAAACAAGTGTTAAACCCGCACTAGGGCCACTAGGCGCACAGAGCGCCGGGGTTTGTAGGCCGCTAATGCTACCCTCACCAATACGAAACTACTTAAACTGCCTTTCCGATGCCAGGTTCACAACTTGGAAAATGATTAGGCATTCCTTGTTTGGTGTATTCCATGATTGCACAATTATGTAACATGCATTAAACCTAACTTGAACACGTTTTTGTCGAATATTAGTGCAATAGCCTTCAATTCGGCATTGGTATCACTAACAAGTAACTAAATCTACCTTGGCCGTTGTTGACAACCCGAGTTGGTGACACTCCAAGAAAGAGATGACTGATTGAAACAGTACGATCATCATTGATTTGCTATTATTATTAGTCGATGGTGCAACAAGCCGTCTTACGGACGTGCGCCAGGCAGGCCGCATTGGTAAGGCCATGTGTGGCCATGTGTGTGACTGAAATTTAAAAGATGTAAACGAACTTAGTTGTTCCACAACCAATTAGATCTAGTAGAACCACTAATCCACTTGGTGGCTTTTTTATTTAAATCAAAACACTACGTTTTATCTTCTTCCGAAGCTGCATCTTTTTATCAAAACAAACATCTCTCCATTCGCAGTCCCATCGTCAACGGGGGTAGAAACGTGTGTTGTCATAGTCGATTCTGCAGGAGGGCATCAATTTATGTAGCCGTCTGGGTACAGACAAAGACGCTAAGCGTTTGTCGAGGGTCAATCTCTCTAGCACAGGGAACTTTGCCGGTATCTCGTTAAAATCATCATTCTTTAACCTCAAGCGGCGTGGTGTCGTAGACTTTAGTAGCGGTGGGCGAAATGAAAGATTTGGGAAGAATTGATTCGATTAAACATCCCGATTCTAACCCTCTCTCTGATACATTGAACACTTACCGAACAATTTGACAATGTCAAGCACCGAACGTTGTTGCGATGAATGCAACTAATGCAAGTAGCGCCCGATACGACAAGTTCCTGCAAATGTTCCAATCGATCAAACCGAACAGAATCGGGCAACTGAATCTGCGAAGGAAATCAAAACCAATGAAACGGCGGCTTTGTAGCAACAATGGTCTAGGGTTAATGGGTAATCTTACCCCTTTTCTAAAGCATACTTCTAAGCGTTGGACATTCGAAAAACTCCCGCAAATGAACTGTAACATAATGTAAGACAAGCGATAGTTCTTGACTTCTAGACAGCTCAATTGTGGCACTACTTCGCAAAGGTTTTTCAGCAGAACTAGCGGATACCACAACTTTAATTGTACGGTTTTGAGAGATACGATAGCTCCACGGAACATTTTTTTATTGACCCCTCCTTCCAACGACAGGTGCTGCAAAAGATGGCATGTTAAGTAAAAAATTCTTTTCGGCGTCTGATTTGCTTACCTGCAGCTTGGACAGTTGCGCCAGAGACTCCAATGATCCTGCTTCCGGATTCAGCAAATGCAAGTGTAGATACGTCAACTCAGGACAGTGGCTGGTAATGCTTCGAATCCATTCTGCTGAAACCTCCACGGAGATGGAGAGACTTCGAAGTAAGGGGTGCCGTCGAAAAAAGTCACTACCACTGCTTGAAGCTGGGTAACCAACTCTACCCGTGGTGAAATCCTCTAGAAGTGCGAACGTTTGCTCGAAAAAAGGATGGAAGTATGTTGCCTTAAACCGATACACGTGAACGAGTTTTAACTGTCGACTCAGGCATTTCCAAGCTTCCAGGTCACGATCTGTCTCGCAGTTCATGTAGAGATACTGCAAATTAGGCATATTGGTATAGGAGCAATGATTAAATACATTCATTCCTGTATACACGTTGAGGACCTGCAGACATTTGAGCTGCGGTAAAACCGGGAAAGGTCCATTGCAGTCGACCTTAAAGTACTGAATGTAATGAATTTTCAAATGCTGTAGTTCAGGAACTTCCATCAGAATCAGTCGTAATTGTTCGGGAGATTGAGCATAGCGTATGTCCACCATTCGAATGGGCGGCCGCTTCAGCGTGTGTGCGCGTGCGTTCAGCGCGTGCAGTATACTGGTAAGTGATGTATTTCCTGCCTCACCATCGTGCGGATAATAACCCGTTTGACGCACGTTGCGATAGTTCCTTTCGGTATTGAACAAAAATTCATATTCTTGATATGAGGGAACTAAACACACACGGTCCATCCTTCGTCCCGAAAATGTCAGCGTCGACCACCGCCGGCACACGCGGGACGCTCGCTTCAATTCGTACGCATCCAGGTAGTCGAAAATCTGGCATAAAACCTGCCGAAAGCAAACACTTGTTAGCCAGTTACATTTACTTTTCACTGTGAATCGCTTACATCATCGGGCAAACCGTTCAGATTCATGTTTTCCAACGTGTTTTTACTGCGTAAATTGTTGTAACTGGAAAGGGCAACCGATAACAATGGAGGTTAGATCGGAAATGTGTTAATAACCGCGCCGTCAGAATGAATGTCAAAAAGACAGGATTACTCGACCGCAGTCCAGGGTTGTAGTCTTACACACGGATAACATCTTAGCAGGCTCCGCGAACCAAAACACCGTAGAAAATATTTATGAACAGTTTGGCACAGAAAAGTGTTTGCAGAAAATATTGCGCAGTGTGTATCTCAATTGATACGCATCGAGCTAGGCATCATTGGTAATTATGAATTAGGTGTGAGCTATTTTCAAGCATCTATTTTCAGTAAATAAAATCTTTTACCGGAACGCGCCACTAGCGGAATTGAATTGACGCCCTTTGCGTAAAACATTCTCCAATGATTGTGACCCACATTTTGGGAGACCAGTTGCCCAGGTCGTTGATGGCTCCAATCGGTCTAACTCCAGCCAAGGGTGCGTGTGCTAAGAGCGTTACGGTGACCGATCTCCTGGCGACAGCGGCCCCCGGAATGAGCTCGCCTACACAGGCCGACCCGAAAAGCAAACAGAAGCAATCTCACATCGGAGCCATCCGACGACGTACGTCTTCGGCACACTCCGGGTGTCCACCGGGATGTTGATCGAAGGATTCTCCGCATGGTCGTACGCACGCTAAAAATAGTCCCGTTGCCCCGGACGCCTTCCCACGTTTGTCTGGGGCGCTTTTGTGTGTTGAGCAGATTCAAACAATCTAAATCGTTGATCATCACCGAAGGACACCGGCAGCGCAGATTGAGAATCTCCATTGCAACGGTTCGCAGGCCGCGTTCGGCTACCGTGATGGAACGTGCTGTCGAACACACGTCATTACACTTGCTGCGAAGGCAGCACGGAGACAAAATTTTTGCATGCCCGAACCATCTTCGGCGAAGAGAAATTGCGCCAACCTGGCTGCGAGGACACTCCATCCATTCCGCGGGCAATGGCCCGGACCGAAAGGCTTCACTCGTTTGTCGTAACGAGGTAGCTCGTCCTTTCTTTTCGCTTGGCCAACTGCGCGGTGTAGGGCCAAAGGGCCGAAAGGACGACGAAAAATCGATTCGTAACGGATGGACCCGCAACGCAGCCCGGTGGGGAGATGGTTGGAGCAGTCGCACGGTGCGGAACTCTAAGTCTAATTACAAAAATACGAAACGGGGTTTGGCAAAACCAATGCGTTGATCAGCCAATCCATTCTCGCACGAACGGAAACCGGGAGAACATCGGAAAGAATAAAATAAATCGCCTCGCCGGACCGTAACTCAAACCTAGCTACCAAACGAGCGACAGGAAAACACGGCCCAAACACCAAGTGGAACATGATTTGTCATCTGTTTGTCACATCTGTGTGCCGACTCGACTCAACGCCTTCTCCGACTCTGTCCCAGTTTGATTCTCTGGCGCCGCTAGGAGCCGGTAACGTGTGGGATACCCGAGGGGGCGAGGCAAAGGCACCACAGGCACAGCGGACAAAGTGGAAAACAATCGCAATCGCTGGAAATTGAAGAAAAAAACAAACCGGTAGGGTAGCCGCATCGGAAACGGGAGCGGTAAAACTTTGGCCATGTTTGAGAACTCGGTTCGCTCCGGTTCGGTGGAAAAACAATAGAATAGCAGCATTGTTGGAGCCACCCGGGACCCGGGAGGCATACATTGCAGAGTGCTGCTGCACCACCGTGGACCGGATGATACGGCTACGTTTGCATGCTTCTAGCGGTCGGCCCAGGATGGATCCTGGCGGGTCGCCAGTTACATCGTCAGTCACAATGGTACGATTTAAATTTGAATACATTATTGCGCACCGTCGGCGTTGGATGGGAACTGCGAACTTCGTGCGATCTGCCGGGACCTGTGGATAGCTTTTATTTATTACGAAAGATTACTTGTTTCTCCTTCATGGAGACAACCGGCCAGAGTGAGTTCTGCTCTGATTTGATTCTTTTTAAACGGACAGCACTTGGACGCCTCAAAAGTACTACCACTGCTTACTTGCCGGATGATCCCTTTTTGGGAACATTTAATAAAATTGAAATACAGAGAATTAGTGGTCAGTACTGCTAACCGGTGAGAAGCTTAAACAAGTCCACACTTAATTGATGCAATTGGGGATATTGTCTGACCAGTAAACGAATTTGCCTTCCCAATTTATGCAGTTTGTTTCCATTTGAGCTTCTTCGCCCAACGATCAAGGAACAAAGTCAGCATCCATTTATTCATTTGCCGCATTTTATTGACAGGAACGAAGATTGCTTTCGAAGCCTTGTGAGCGAGGCTACGATAATGAATCATCAAACATTCACATTCGTCCCGAGAGGACGCGCAAGGGACGATAATCGAATAACAAACTACACGACGCGGACGCCGTGGAGAGCCCAAGTCCCCATTTTCACCGCTCCGTTTGTCATTCTAAAATAAACGGCACCGGAATGGCACCAAACAACACACATCTCGTTCCAGTTGCCCGACCACGGCCGGCCGCAGATTTTTGGACCACCTCACTTGACAAATGCAGCCCACGTTCACACGGCGGGACCACCACGTGTGCCGTCGTCATCGCCATGAATTTCCTATTAAGGAGCGAGATAAAAACTGGAGATAAAAAGTCCCATCAACACCTCATTTCCTGTTTCTGTGTGAGTGTGCCGGAGACCGGAGACTGGGGCCTTTTTATGCGATTGGTTTTGGCAAATGAATTATGAACGCCTTGAACGGAACAGGACGCCAGCGGTCCCTTAGAATGTTCCCAACACAGGAACACAGTCGAAGGCGAGAGAGAAAGAGAGGATCACACCGAGTGCGGTGAGAATTCCGATGATCCTCGAGTCCGGTGTGGCTGGCAGGAAGGAAAGGAGTTCCGCGCTGGGGGGCATCAACGATCGGCGGCACACCGTTGCGGTGGATCAGGGATGCGGTCAGCATTAAATCTTTAATGCCCCATGCCCGACCCGTCCCGTTAACCGGAACCTCTTGTTACCCGATGTTCCGGTGTTCCTTCGACGGTGGACGGTTGACGTTTTTGGGGTTTTAAAATTTGAATTTATTATTAATTTACATACGACACCTATCTACCTACACGGTCCGGGACCGCCACCGGGCCCTTTTTTGGCATTTTCTCTTCACACCGTCCCCCCTCTCGCTCTCTCTCTTTCTCGCTTACGAGCTACGGACGTCCTTTTGCGAGTTCTTCCCGAACGGTGGCTGCGGGTTGGTGGAAAGGTAGAACTTGCCGCGCAGCGTCCGATCGGTGTACATGCCCATGAACGCCTCCTTCGCCATGGTGCAGTTGGTCCGCGAGGCGGCCTCGGTATTGCGGGACGAGCGCAGGCGGTCCGAGTTCGTGGCCGGTTCGCTCGGTTCGCAGCGCTCGCACAGGAAGCCGCGGGGCCGCGTCAGCGACTCGGCAAAGTACTGCCAGGCCCGGGCATGGCTGCACCCGATGAACACTCCCAGCCACCGGTTCTTGGCCAGCTCCTGCTGGGCGCAGCCCGGCTGCAGCGGAACGCCCCCGTTCGGGTAGAAGTCGACGTGGCCGAGCGGCCACGGGTACCCCAGCAGCCCGCCGTCCGTGTGGATGACGTCGACGAACTCGGCATCCCGGGGGCTGAGCCGCTGCGACGCCCGCTCGAACACGTACAGCGGGAAGGCCGGATCGAGACCTGTTGCGGGATGGAAGTCGGAGAGGTTAGGGCGCCGAGTAAAAATGACGGAACGGGACATGAGTCCCTTCCGACAGGAGTCGGTAGCAATTAATCAAGCGCGGAGACGTTCTTCGCTACTCGTCACCGCCAGCTCGTCATCTCTGACGGTGACGCCGGCCTGCGGGCCGCTCATAATCGTACCGCGGCCTGATTTATAGCCTTCTGGCGAACCGGCAAAGTTTGGACGGTCTCCTACGCCAGACACACGGGAACGGGATCTTTTTTATTGGTTTGGTCGCATTTTTCCGCTCGGCCCCAGGCCACGCCGTGGAGTCGGCAGCATTACACAACGGTCGAGGCGGCTCGAGGCTTGAGTTGGCCACCGCCAGCAAATAAACAAAACCGACCGGAGCAATAAATGCCGAAGCACATACAGCATTTTTATCGTCATTTCCATTTTTGTCTGCGTCGCCGGCCGGCAGGGTCATAAATTTGGGTCCGAGGTCCGGGGCTGATCGATTAAAGGGTCCTACCGCCGTACGCTGGTGGAAGCTATTTTCCAACGGGTTTTCCCATTTTTGTGTGGGGCTGCGGATTGTGGCTTTCGGGCCATAAACGCCGTAAGCCGTCGGTGGGTTGAGCTTCCGGTGGCTACCGCGAGATTGATCGATTCTACTCGTGGCTCCGCTCCGGAGCAGGTCACGGATGATGATGATTGTGGGCCGCTCTTCTCCGTTGGTCACTTATCTTGCAGAGGTCGGTCCAAAGCTAAAGGGAAATAGTTTGCCACATGATTGCCCCGTCGCTCACTTACCCGTGATCCGGGGCACCTTCAGGCCCCACTCGTTGAGCGTTTTGCCGGCGAATCCGGCCACTTCCGCGCCGAGGCTGAAGCCGATCAGGTGCACCTGGGCGAGCGGGAACTCGGACAGCACCAGGAACCGCACGAAGCGGGCCACGTAGCGGCCGACCCGCGGCCCGTTCTGGACCGAGTTCACGTACCAGGGCAGCGCGGTCAGCGGGCTCCAGTCGACCAGTACCACGTTGTAGTCGTCGGCCGCCAGCAGCGCGTCCTTCATCTGCTTGCTGCTCTCGCCTGCGCCGCCCAGCGCGCGCTCGGAGAACCCGTGCAGGTAGATCACGAGCGGATTGGTGCGGTTCAGGTGCGACGCCCGGAGGTGCTTCTTGTCCGACACGAATAGTGTGTCGCCCTTTTCGGGGTTCCCTCTGCCAAAAGGGCCAGTGCGAAGTGTCAGAAGCGAGGGCCTTTCGAGAGTGGAGCTTACCCGCGCTTACCTGGTGTAGAGGAAGAACTGGATGTCTTTCGGTTCCCGGATCGGGCAGCAGTTGTCGCAGTCGCCTCGCGGGGCCGGAGAGTACATCAGCGGCAGACCACCTGCCGGGGGCGAAAGACGGGAAACGAGCATTAGCCAGCGGCCAGCTTCTCAAACCCCGTACTTCACACCGAAAATGGAGTCCAATCCCTTGGCGGTTCCGTGTGGACACCGTGCCCTTTAATGTTCGTGCCGGCGAAGTGAAACGAGCCACACCCTGATGGTGCGCCGCGTGGCCAGCTGTGCGTGAAATCAGTCGCCGAAAAATCACGGTCAACTGCCCGCGACCCATTATGGGTCCGGGTTTTGTTTTACGCCCGCCATCCTTCGTGCTGCGATTCCATTTCGGTGGTCGCGAAACACGATAAGCCCTGCCAGTCACCGGCCGCTCATTAACTAATGAGGGCCGGCAACGATCGGTTCTCGGCCGTTACGTTGGTTCGTCGTCAAACCCGTTGGCAAGGTTCTGACGTGTTGTAAAAGTTTTGTTCGCAAAGAGGTGTTGCTGACGGAGACGACCGTGTGGCCGATCACTAAGGCTAATGGAGGACTTATATAAGGATGAGCGAATCGAAAAAAAAAAGTTGCAAACGAACTTTGTAGTTCCACACCCTCTGACCAATTGCAGCACACAAACATTGGGTGAATACTTACCCTCAAGGCAGAGCCTCAAAAATAAATAAAACCATACACTAAGCCATTGGTTTGATACTTGTATTTGTATTGAACCCGATTCCGAAGCTGTTCCTTCTTTCCACTACGCGTATCTCTCAGTTCGAAGTACTATTGTCAATGGGATAGAAGCGTTCGTCACCATAATCTATTCTACACGAGGGCATCAATTTGTGTATTCGTTCGAGAACAGAACGAAACACCCCTGGCGGGTACCCCTGGCCGATGATCAACCTCTTTAGCGAAGGGAACATTTCCGGTATCTTGTTAAGGTCATCATCATCCGGTTGCTTCAAGAGTAGAAGATGTAGCGTTAGGCGATGAAAGAGTTGGGAAGAATTTATTGTATTAAGCTTCTCGATTGTAACCATTGGTTGCTCTCTCTCTCTCGGATGCAAAACAAACTTACCTGAAAACCAACTAATGTCAAGCACCGAACGTTGCTGTGCTGAGTGTAATGAATGCCATAATTTCTTCGTAGTTCCATTTCCTCCAAATACATGAATCTTTCAAACCGCATAGCCACTATTTCGGCTTCCTCCTGTGAAGGAAATCAAAGCAATAAAAACTGGGCAGCGACTAACATCTACAACCGATGGCTCATCTTACCTCTCTGATTCCTACTTCTAAGTTCTGGAGACAAGAAAACATCTTGCAGATGAACTCTATCGCATAGAAGTCGGAATCGACGATCTTGAGTTTCAGACCGTTCAACCGTGGCGCAATTTCAAAAAGGTTCTCGGACAAAGGTCTAGGATACTTCACAAACAGTTCCACGAATTCGAGAGACTTGATAGCTCGGCGAAAAATTTTTTCGCCTACTTCTCCCTCCAATGACAAGTGCTGCAAAAAATAGCATATTGAGTAAAATGTTGCTTTTTGTGTTTCATTTGCTTACCGTCAGCTTAGTTAGCTGCGCCAGCGACTCTAAATAACCTTCTACGGGATGGTCCAGAAAAAGGTGTAGATGTTTTAGCTCCGAACAGTGTCGAGCAATAGATTCCACCCATTCTAGCGGAATAGCAAAGCGGATGGAGAGTTTCCGAAGAAAGGGGTGCCGTTGAAAAAAATCATGACTTCTTTCCGTTTCTATGAAGATGTATAAACCCATCGCCAAATCTTCGAAGAGTGGGAACGTTATCTCGAGAAAAGGATAAACATATTTTCTTCTAAAACTATGCACATGAACTAATTTTAACTGCCTACTCAGGTATTTCCATGCATCCAGTTCTAGATCAGTTCCACAGAACATGTAAAGACTCTGCAAATTTGGAACACTCCTACGGAACAAGTCAATTCGATCGTTTATCCCGTCAATCGACAGCGATGTCAACTTCGCTAAAACCGGGAACGGTCCGTTCATTTCGCAGCTGTCGGTAATGCAACTAAACGACAAATGCTGTAGCTCAGGAGCTTCCAGCAGAAGTAATCGTAAATGCTCGGAAGTTAGAGTACATTCTAGGACCAACATTCGGACAATGGGCGTTGGGGTGTGCAGCAACCGCACTAAGCTTGCAAACTGATCATCTTTCCCGCCCCATTGACGAATGTTGCGGTAGTTTCTTTTTGTGTTGAACAAAAAATCAAAATTGCCATCACGCTTCACCAACCAAACACGGTTCATCCTACGACCCGAAAAAGTAAGTTCCGCCCACCGACGGCACACGCGGGACGCCAGCTTAAGCTCGTAGACATCGAGCTTATCGAAAATCTGGCATAAAACCTGCCGAAAGCAAACACTTGTTAGAAACCAACATTTACTTTATGTTGTGAATCACTTACTTCGTCAGGCAAACCGTTCAGATTCATGTTTTCCAACGTGTTTATACTGCGTAAATTGTTGTAACTGGAGAGGGCAACCGATAACAATGGAGGCTGGATCCGAACTGTGTTAAAATGCGCGCCGTCAGAATGAATGTCAAAAAGACAGGGTTACTCGACCGCAGTCCAGGGTTGTACACGCAGATATGCCATCTTCGCAGACCACGTGTTAAACCAAAACGCCTTCGGCAAGCACAATTTACAACTAAAACAGTTTATGGGGTTTATTTTCTACCGTAATCGTATCTGCTTTGTCCTCCCGTAAGTTGGCGACGTACTAACTAAAAAATACTTTTTTTGCAATGTGAATTTCAATGGTTCTCTCGTAATGTCGCTTACTGATCTTTTATTCTTTTTTGCACCCAGCCCCTAGCCCTTCTAGCCACGGTTCCCGGTAGATCCGCCAGGTGCGCTGATGCCGGCGGGTAGAAAGTACAGTGATGCTCCTTTTTTGCGTAACAATTTGACAGTTCAAACTTAAAACTAAACAAACAACATGTTTTGGTGCGTTCTGGTGATATACTTTACTAAAGGACGGAATATAAGGCGGTGGCACGTCTAGCCTGGCTTTTGCTGAACTGGTCTGCCTTGTCGAGGTTCTGGCAACCTCGTGCGGTTCGTCAAATATGTAAGTAAACACGCTATCAACTGTGATCGTCGCTATCTCGCTCACGGTAACTAAGCGATGCTCACTCACTACGGAATGCGAATGCAGAATGGAACGGCGAACGGAAACTCCCAGTTCGCAACCGAAAAGACTGTCACTGCGCCAACAACCACACACGTTTGACACGATTTCCGACCGAGCGAAGGGACATTTTTGGAGCATGAATTTGCGCTAAGAAATTAAGTCCCGCTCGCAAGAAAATGTGTGGCGAACTGGCTCCGGAGCGTGCCAGCTTGCCAACTCCGGCCCACGACGGTGACGGTGGTGGCTTGCTGCCAGAAGCCGCGGAATATTCTAGGCAGCCCAAGGAGGCCATCTAGGAGCCTCCACGCTCATTGGGTTCGTGTTGTCCCGTTTTTGGCCAACGTTGAAAGATGCTTCATCGCAGCAGGCAGCGTAAAGCTGCGGGAAAGAAAATTTACGCAACGGTGCGCTTCAGGGGACGCTATGTTTTTGCATTTTCGATTGTTCAATGTTCAAATTCCCCACTGTGCTGGTTCAGTCAGGAGTAAGAGGAAATGTGAACCTTAACCAAGATCACTGTCCTATCGTTGGCACTAAAGCGATAGGTAAAAAGACGTGGACATGTTTACCACGGTAGCTAGATTCCTCAATTTATCATCTTCTGATTCGTTCATTCCTGTGTAATGCTTCTCTACCTTTCCTAGGCAGGCCATGGAAAAGTTAGCCCTTGTTGTCCCTCTGTTCTGTTGGATTATTTTATAGAGGGCCTCAACAAACTGTAAACGAAAATGGGGCTTGAAATTGGAGCGAGCAGTGACAGTGTTCGAAGTTAGTTGAGATGATGTATTCTAATTGTTTCGTTTTCTTATAGTTTAGATCGATTACCTTGACGCAATCGGTTCCACGTTGCATTGTTTTGCAGAAAAATGCCAAGCTCAGCGATCCCTGGAAAGGCCTTCGCCGCTGTGCCGCGGCGCGGCCAATCTATTTATGTGAATGGACGAAAAAACGACGCAAAGTCGCTCTCCGATGAAGTGTGAAAAGTCGGTGTCGGTTCGGGAGCTACGTGCAATGTGGCCGGCGTGGTAAAGCCGACGAAAATAAACGCCGCATTTCCGCGAGGACGCAAAACCAACAACAAACGGTGGCAAGCGACCGCCAGGACCGGCTCTGCCCGAGGCCCTCGAGGTGGTGTGGCGCTCCTAACGATTTCCGATATGCAAATTAATTTTACACCACCGTCCGTCGGTGGCCACGGCGGTGTCTTGAAGAAAAACAGGACATTCACCCTTCGTTGGGTGTGCCTCGAAATTAGTCATTTCGTAAGTCGCTCAGCGCCGTAGCTCGAAATTGGGCACCGTAAGCTCTCGAGGGTGCCGGTTGAACCGGTAAACCGGTTACGGACATCCTCAATCACGAGTTGGCACGAACTGCACAACCGGAAATCACGTGTCTTCCGCAAGTGCCTGCTGCCTGTGAGTGTCTGTAAGAGAGAGAGAGAGAGTGGACTGCTGTCCGTCTGTCTGGCCGGAACTGGACCGCGGACCAGGTGAACCCGGCCCGGGTCGCCGGGCTAAACGTATTGCGACGGAAGTTGGGGCAAGTCGGTACGTCCGGCCGGCGAGGTTTTTCCGGCCCGATGCGGAACGGGCTTGCGGCAACCATCAAGTAGGGTGCAATTTAGAGTAATCGTACAAGTATTTTATAGCACAACGCATAACGGCCACACTACACCACCCATCAATTGTGAGAAATGGACCGCAATTAGCCGGCACGAGAGGGAAAGAGATAGCTTTCGTGACCACAACAGCGTCTGCATAGTGTTGAGGAAATTAAATGATAAGTTCCAACCGTCGCCACGTCGCAAATTCGCTCCTCAAACAGTTCTTCAACTACCAAAGCCGTCCCAAAGTTGGACCCGTTCTGTCCAATCCTGAAGAGGCCCGGTCCCTTCAATCGACCAAGGTAAACGGTTCGATGGCAAATATTTGAGCACCCGTTCGGTACCGACCGGACCCCCCCGAAACCGGTCACCGGTCCGGTACCGGTGACGCTGGCGGATTAGTCAGCCGGGCAGCCGGGACACCCCGGGTGCGTCATTTCCGGACCGGCAGGATTTACCGCTAATTATGACATTACCGTTCCAGCTGAGTGGTCCTCGGCCCACTTCCCGCTACGGTCCACCGACTGGCCGGCCGACCTCGGAAGCAGCGCATCCCGTCGGTCCGTGCTGTCGCTCTGTGCTGGGCGTCAATGGTCAATTATCACCAAGTTTGGAAAATTTCAAACAACCCATCAACACACACCCGCCCGGTGCCCGGGCGCGGTGTTCCGCGACATGTGCCCGCGACATTGTCCGCAGTTAACCCAGATGCCACCGGGGCCGGTCAACGGAACGCAAACAATCGCTGAAATCAGGGACGGAAACCGAACACTGTCACGTCCGAATCCGTGTCCGAGTGGTTCCGGGACTTAAACTGTCCCCTTTTTGTATGTAGGCCGTGGGGTCAGGTGTTCTGTACGGGCGGATACTATCAGCTTTTTCTTGGGACTGCTCCTTGAGGGAACCCGAGGTGTGTACACTTTTTCCGGTCCTTCGGTGGGGGTTCCAGCGCCGCAGATCTGATGCCTGCAAGAATGCTGTCCAAACACGCCATGTGGCAATCACGCTTCACGGCACGGACTCGACTTTGATTACCTCCTCCGTTTCGGGCATTCCCGTATTCTGGTGAACGTGAAACGACAAACCGCTACGCAAAGGTCAACTTTGGCAAAGATTGGTGATAATGAGGCCTAGAACCACGTGCTCTGCGTCGTTCAACGGAAGGAATCGATCGAATCGAAGGTCAGCCGACGGAGGGATGTCGTGGGGTGGTGTAACAACTACCGCGCGCCATGAAGGATCACCGATTCCAGATAGGCCAGAGAGAGAAAGAGAGAGTGCCCACCAAGAGGACGCCACGAAACACGCAAATGAGGGTGCGATGTTCGGATTGAAGATAAATTAACTTTCACCGTGGCCAACAACAACGTGTCTTGACGCCGGCTCATTTGTCACAGGCCGAGACACAGGCCCGAGACAAAAACTAAGAACGCCGTCCAACACCAGCCAACACCAGGAGGAACCAGGATCAACTCCACGCCACGGGGCCCCGAGCGGCGCTGGCGAGCAAGGTGATGAAATGATGGAGCTGTTTTTACCGTTTGCTTCGTGTCGTGGCACGGGGTCTTTTTCGTTAATCAATCAATTCGCCGTGCCCGAAAGCCCTGACAAGTCCTTGCGAGTCTCACGGAGCTGCCGGCCATTTTGGAGCCACGCTGTGGATTACATAACGGTTCTTAGGTAACTTTGGGCTAAGGTCTATCGATTGCTGCCTACCACTTCGCCGTGGACCCTTCGGTCCCTTTGCGGTGGTGCGAGTCGAATAACGAAGGCCTGAGGCACGTTGGGCTCGGGCGCCGATTGGGCGCTAGTGATCGATAAGAAAGGTGTGAAGGAGGAGTTCCACCGAGGAGTTCCTCGTTTTCGTGTCGAAATTGGGCGGTGAGGAGCCGTGAATTATTAGAAACTGTGGTTCGTGTTACTTGCACGCAAATAACTGATCCCATGTCGTTGAAGATTCGAGAAGATCTACATAGAGATCTGCTCATAACCTTCAAATTGTATATCTTCTAAGTCCATCGCTCGGAATTGACGGTAGTGGTCCTCCCTTCGTGATTTTCTAGAAAAATAGGGTCCTGTGACGCCACCATACCATAATGCGCATCATACCTCTTTTGGATGTAGCGGCCACTCTTCAATCGATCGAGGGTTTTCAGTGCCCCAGACGTGGCGATTTTACTTGTTTCGGTAGCCACCAAAGAAAACATTTACTGGAAAAAATATCGTTCTCGGCCAAGAACTCAAGTTTTATGATTAAGCGATACATTTTCTAAAGTGCCAGACATTCAACATTCATACATTCGAAAACTAATAAGTACGAACCGTATGATTTCGAAACCACAAAATAGATAATAACGATTTGCGGACATCCCCTACTGAACAAAATATTACATAATACTCGGTATTTCATAATTCTCGTTGTGTCTACAGGAATTTGTACAATTCATTTCCCTTAACAAACATTCCATTACGCTTCATGAAGCGTCGTAATCAATCAAACAAAATCCAGAACCTCCTCTTTCAGAGTCGGGACCCAACCACTAATCGGATCGGTTAGAGTCCGCGTTAATGGAATTAGCATGCCGGCGTACAACCGAGCAAAGGACCTCCGTTTAGCCACCCGACCCACCTACCCTGGCTAATTCGAACGGGAATCGGAATCTGATACAGTTCGATAACCACCTTGTACCTGACCGCCATCAGTGCCACTCAGCGCCATCGGTGTGTAGGATCGTGATCGGTGGAGCTATGCGCGCGTGAAGTTCACGGATCTCGCGCTACGATCGCCTTGCGTGAAGGTTCCCGTCTTGGGCCGCAGAAGGAAGCGATGCAGCGCAGCGGAACCGAACACCGTCGGTGTTCGGTTCGGGTCGGTTATGTTGTTTGCATGCGGCCGGCATGCATGTAAAACACCTGCTAATTACAATAATTCCGGCTCAGGACGTGGCGCCGGGCCAACGCTACCCCGCCCCCCCGGTTAACCACCGGCGGGTTGTCCCTCTCGTTCCCTCTCGTTAGGGGAGCTGATTAATGCGCACTCATTGCCCGTGCGGTTAAGTGTGCCTTGGCCAGAAAGTGGAGTAGTAGAATAAATAAAATAGAATAGAACGGAGAGTCAGCCGCCGTGAGTCGGACGGTGCAGAATAATAATTGATTCGCGGCGCTCTGGCTTGACATTATAAAAATCCGGTACGAAGGTCGGCTCGCCGTGCGATCCTTCAGAGTAGTCGGAGAAAAACCCCAAAGAGCTGAGGGAATGGCTGACGGGTTTTGAGTTCGTCTCTCGGAGTTCATTCAAATCTCTTTATCGAATAAATCAAATGACATTTAATATCCGGTTCGGAAAGCCAACGAGGTAATTGGCCCACCTCGCGAGTGCGTTTTTGGGGATAACGTAACGGGCTTGTGTCGCGTGCTGGCCGGGCATTTTCCTCGACATTGGAAGCTTCTTTCTTCTCCCCTGAAGGACTTCGTGTTGCGTGTTGAGCCTCGATGCGGCCTTACGGCTGGTGCTGTTTCCTTCACACACTGGGAAAACATAAGTTTGGCAGGTGTTTGCTAATCAGTTCAACTTGGTCGCCGGCTAGGCCACGACCACCACCGCCCATTCGTTTAATTAGCCCATTAAACCGACGGCGGCGGCGGCGGGCAACGGAAGCTACAGGTTGGGGTGTTATTTTGATTTAAGTACGACACAACGTTTACGTGCTCGGATGTCGCCTCGATGGCGGTTTTGGCCACCCAGTGGAAAGTGTGCAGAAACTTTCGAACGCGATTAAGGCCAACGCGAACCGAGCGATCATTAGAATAGCATTAACAGGGTCAAAACACGATTGGCACGGTGGGTCGCTGGTTCCGATCTCGCGATCTCGTGATCGGCGCCGCGACCGTGCGAGTCATCACGTCTAATTGATTTAATGGCACGTTGTCTGCACCGGGCGGCCATTGTCACTGCTCTACACACGGTGATACGGCATAAACCGAGCCGACGAGCCCGACGGGAAGGCCACCGAATGCTCTCACATTTTCCACAAACCCACCGATGATGCTGACGGTCGAGAGCTGGCTTCGAATGAGGTACTGACATGGTGCCCCTGGGTGCCACGCGACCGTCGGCGCACTTATTGAATTAGTAATTTGATAATCATCAATTAGTGCCCATCGTGGCCGTGCCCGGTTCGGATCATCGGGGGTTTCTATCGTGGCAACATAGTGGGCCCGTTTAGCCCCGAGAGGGCACCGGATGTTGATGGCGGCTTGGGCACTGCTCAAGCACTAAAGATTGAAGGTGAACTTTGGGTACGCATTCGATCTTCGGTGATCTTGACAGACGGAGCAGAAAGGGATTTAATTGAAAGTCGATCCGATTTTCGGATCGGAATGCAGGAAGGACCGGACCGTGGTGCGCCTGTGTCGAATGGATTCGCATGTGCTGGTGGCCAAGAGAAGGAGCTTGATTTTGAGCTTGAAGAGAGATCGGAAACCTTCACGAAGGACACCAGCGGATGGAAATGGAGTGGAGTGGAGTCTAATTTGAAACAACTAAACTTGAAACACGCACGCACATTAAAATGTGGCCCAGAAAGCGGATTAAAAAATACCTGCAAAAAATGATGATAGACTGATTGACTTTCCGTGAAATCGTTCGTTAAATAAAACGTTTCAATATTAAGCAAAGTTTAAGTAATAAATTATTAGGTTTACACCGTAACCCGCGCTCGCTCCGTTAACTTCCGATGGCCTTCGCCGGCCGGTTGTCGACCTAAAATCCAACCGAAGCACCTCTAACCCTTCCGTCGGCCACGTACGGCGCGGTACAGGAATGCTTGGCTTGCAAAAACCGGGGCCTGTTTGCAGCATTTGTTAGCACACTACTTACACCGAGGTGCCGACGAGTGTTTCGCGACCGCGACCCAGCCCACACCGCCCAGACCCTGATGCAATCGGGTCAATCGACGCTCGCCCTGTCGTTGCAATAAATGTTTGTTCGCAGCGCAACTTGACGGTCGTCTCCAACGTTCAGTGGGTCAACGATCGGATTCGAAGGGATTCCCGCTTTTCGCTTTGTAACGCTTCCCCATTTTTCGGGACATGTTTGTCGCGGAAGATTTAACGGCTACCAGACACGGCACCCGGCGTTCGAACTTAAATCTAGAATCCAATCCAACTCTTTCGTGGGGAACTTACCCAGCCAAAGCGTGAACACCGTGCAGAGGGCCAGCTGTCCTTCGCTCAGAACCATCGTGCCTGGACTGTGTGGTGTTCGATTTTCCTCCTTGGAAATTGCGAAAGTATGGCACAACCCGGCCGGGGGGGGGGGTCCTCCGGCACTCCGACACACACTGATATGGTCCTGTTCCGTTCCGTCGGCGGCGGCGCTCTGTTTCGAGGAAATGAATCTCCGATAAATCAATAGACGTGTGCACATATGTCCGTCCGGCCCTTCGTTCCGTTCCGTTTCGGTTTCCGACACTGCACCAAATGTTTCGAACTTTTCAACATCGCGTAAGCGGCACGCGGAGTGCGACAGGCGGACAGACAGCCGACGCGCCGAATGATACGCCCTGGGTCAGGATGGGGGGCCACGCAAACTGCAGGACTGTTATTTCCCCGAGTATTTTCCTCGCCGAGTTTCGAAAAGAAATTTTTGACCGGGTTGCGGCCATTATTTTGCTCGTGCGCCTGCTGGAGCAGGCTTTTTGCAGCCTTCATTCGCTTCGCCGGAAATCCGGAAGCTTCGCCCCTCCCGATTTACATTCCCGGGGTCCCGGGGTCTTTCGAAAACTACCTTCTGCGGTGCTACCTTTTCACTGTCCTGATGGCACTTCCGGCAGAGGGCAGTTTGAAGCGGCGAGCGGCTCCCAAACTACTGTGGGCCACATTAAATCGGGGGATTGATAGCAAATAATTGTGTCACGCATGCCGGGCGGCGTTGATGGACCATAATTGGATTGTTTGCTTTTTGCACGAAACCTTTGGCCGACACGCCGAAGAAGCGGCTCCGAAAATGGTGCCGGCCACCGCGGCCGGCGGTCGGCGGGTTACACCAAATTGCTCCCCGTTTAGGCGGCGGCCATTGCGTCAGTGAGTTAGACAGAAAGCAGAAACGCGGGCCCAATGATAAACGGCCGATGGGTTAGCCACGGAACAATTGACTTAAATTGGCCTAGTCCGAAGTTTGCACCACGCGCACCGCGGAATTGCTGTTTCGGGGGGGCCAGATTTTGCAATGGACCCACACAAGCGCTTATCGCTATCTTGCGGGTGAGTCCGGAATGTATTGCGAAATTAGTTTGGTTGCCTTATTTGGGGGTCATTTTGCTCAATTTTTCGCTAGCTTTTAGGATGATCTTTTTCCGGCAACCAATTAAGGAGTACACTACATTTACCTATTACGGAGTGAAGCTAGAGTGGGGAATGAATCCTAGAGCTAGATCCATCCTTATCTATCTCCATTGAAAATCACCCATTACATTTGGCACTCGAGTGGAACATTTTTAACATCACCGACAGGTGTTTCGAATGCGGCCTGAATCGATTTATTACCGATATAAAACCCGATTGAAAGAGAGAGAGAGAAACCTAACAGCCACAACAAGGATAGCGCGATCTTTTCGAACCGAAAGCTCAAAACAAACCCTTAATCAATCAAACCGATCGAGGAAGAAAAGCCCCCCTCAGAAAAAAAAACCCGAGCTCCAAAAACAAACTCCACTCCGAAACGCACTCAGTGTCACGACCGTGTAAACGATCGTCCGCGATCGCGCTTCAATGCCAATGCGGGACGGCCAAGGGTCGAAAACCGAGCGTGCGACATCGATTAGTGGGCTTTTTCGGTGGCCCCCCGATTGCAACACGCGCGGGCCTTCTGCGTTGACAACTGCGGTGAGCAGCGGTGCCTGCCGTGGCGTGCAATCTGCATTCATCGGGCGCCCGAAAACAACAAGCTTTGGGCGCCTGTTTTCGGACCCACAGATTAACACCTGCCCCGTCCTTCTGTTCGTTAGGCGGGTCCGATCGCAAACGGTTGTTGTCATTAAAATTGGTTCAAAACTGCTGGCTGAGGCCGCCACACTGTGTTTTGGGGAGTCGAGAAGTTTCGCCACACGATCATTCAGTTTCACAACCACTCCACGGACAGATTGTATTAATCAACGCGCCGTCAGCTTTGATGCGCGCCCGGCAAACGAAAGACTTGCGCCGAACGAGCAAACAAGCGACGAACGGAGTCTTCCGGAGTTTCTTCGCGTTTTCTCCGCGATAATTCACGCAACACTCACGCCGACACCGTTTGCTGACCGTCCCGGGTAGTAGTCGAGTGGCGCGCACGACGATCACCACGATACTGACGGCCCGTTAGTGCGTTAGTCGCCGCGTCGCGGCACTTCGGATCGGAGCATCGGATCGCATGGTGTGCGGAGTGGGTTCGGCACCGGTACTGCGAGCATTAGATTTTCACGGTCATCGATGCTATACGATCGGCTGCGGTGAGCGCCACCCGTTCCGGACCGGTTCCGGGCGCTGCGCGTTTGCTAACCCGCTGACCGACTGCGGTTCGTGCCCTTCGCCGTAAGCCCTTGCGCGCGCGCTTCCTACGGTTGGACGGCACCCGGTTCCGAAATCGATCAGGCCCTTCGGGTTCAGGCCACAGGAGCATAACAAGCCGCCTGACGAAAGCGCGGTCTGGTGGGACCATCGCATTGGCAATTCGGTTCGGATTGATCGTTTGATTAATAACGACACGGAATGGCTGGCGTCAACAAGATTAGCCGCGCATCTGCCCCCGTAATCCATTGTGGTGGTGGGGCCGTGGGTGAAGAAACCAACGGCGCCCATCGTGATGGCAACTTAATTGCAAACCACACAAAAAGGAATGGGCCACGCTGTGGTGCCAATGAAGAAAGGGAAAACTTTTTCCCAAACCACGCAAACGCAGTTGTTGTCCACAATTAGCAGGCTGTTCAATAAGTATTGCGGTTCAATAACAGTTGATTGGAAAGGTAAGCAACCTTCGCTGAGAGATGATGTGCCAGGGTGACCAGACTGGCGAATAAAATTGATTTATTGCAAATAAGAAAGTATTTTTATTTCATTAATTGATTTCTCAGATATTAAGAAAAAAAACGATGTCTGTCTCTGTCTGTCTTTTTGCGTATAGAATAGATGATAAAAATATACAAATATTTAGGATATCTTTTGGAAAATCGTCGAAAGACTCTAAGCAATTTAGTAGAAGCACAAGGCACAAGAGCGAAATTCCATGAATTAAAGCTCGAATTATTGAAGTATTTACCGTGTAAAATGGATTTCAAACCGTGAAATTGTATTTTTCTTAACGAACCGCAAAACTTATCGAACAACCCAGTAAATGAGCCACCTTTAACCCGCCGCTTGACGAGCGCGGCGCCCAACACATTTATGAACTGCAAATCCCACGGCTAACCGAATTAAAGTGACACAATTTAAGCCCCATTCAGGTCACCCAACGGAGGTGTGCCACAACAGGGCCTCAGCGTCTAGCCAGAGTTGGCCAGAAAATAAGTCTCCACCTCCCGGTGCCGAGCCTTTATCCTTCGCGAGGATGTGGCTGGCGGAGCAAATTGAGTTAGCTCGCCTAATTTAGTACGTTCGCGAACATCTGTGTTGGGCGGCCGATTCCCAGTGCCGCCATCATCATCATCATCGTCACCAGCAATAAGCGTCGTTAAGCTCAATGCTGGTTACACCCGGCCACCCGGGTTCGTGAATCACTTCCGGTTGAGCTGCCAGCCAACCTGCCGCGCTGCCCCAGGATAAGCGCAACAAAATGCAACGCAGAGCTGGCACACAATTGCGCTGCACCATATTTTACCATGTGGGGAAGCCCCAGCCCCGAAGCTCACCGTGGACACCGTCCCTGGAGCTATCGACTCTCCCGTCACAATGCACAACAACGAGCCCGGCAGAAAGGATACAAACCGGGTCCGCCGCCGCCGGACAATTTGGAGGCACCCAGGCTCACCCGCGTCAGTCGACGGCGTGGAACTAATATCAATTAACATATTTTGAAAAATTACTTCCACTCAACACGACACGACCTGATGCGAGGGACACGAGGATAATGTGTGATAATCGGGAGTGATTTGATACCGCCTGTCTCATCGCGCCCGGGTTGGGAAATCATTTATCAAACGCGGGCGTGGGCTCTCTTTGTGGACCACCAACAGCAAGATTCTCCTTTCGAAGGCCACTAATTACGATTGGCGTAGTTTAGTATTTAATGGCTGGGGGGGACTGGAAAATTGATTGACCGCTGGCAAGGATATTTTTAGTTGCAATTTACCGTAACACAAATGGTCACCAAAAGAGCGTTTATAATACAAACGTTTTTTTGCATTCAAAATTCGGTGTTTTTTGAAGGAAATTAAAACATTTTCATCGTGAAAATGAGTCTATTTCAAATGAGTTACCCTCAAAAGGAATTCCCGTCACATGGCTAGATGATGGCTAAAGTGACCGACTTTAGATTCCGACAAATATCGTCTAACAGTCCTAAAAGTAGAAAAAAATTTATTTATTTATGTTGCTTTAGAACGTGAAAGTAAAGGCGATTAAAGGCGATAACCTTACCTTCCGCCCGATCCGTTCCCAGGAAGGCAATCCAGGTTAAGGCGGCTCGTTTCCGACACGTGACACGGATGCCGAAAAATGGCAGGGCGCAACTTTCAGGGGCTTCTCGGGGCCTATCCTCAATTACTGCACCGGTGTGTTCCGGTGGCGTACTCGGCGACGCGTCAAACACGGATCGATGAGCAAGCGATGGGGAAGAAATGGGAAAAACTAGCCCCTCGGGTTCGGGGAAGAGTGACTTCCGTCACGCCACGCACTCGGCATGACGAGAACGAGCCGAGAAAGTACGGCCCAGACCCATCGGTGTACATCGGACACACCGTTGAATGCAAATCGTTTAATTAAACCTTACGCGTCACCGGACTGGTAGCCCAAGGACCGGACGAGAAGTGGCCGCCGAAGTTCAGGCGCGGGCCACGACTATTAAGAAACGCTTAACCGATTGCAAGGGGCACATGATTTATTGGCCCACCGGAACATCGGTTTTAAGTGGACGAATTAATTGAGGTGCCAACAGGTCGATATGCTGATTTGGGCTAACGGGAAGTATCTGTGGTGGGGCATGTGTTTGCGACAGTCCAGCGAGTCGAGCCTCTTGGAAAGTCACATCCTGCTGGCCTTGTGGACTCCCGTGTCTACAGATAGCGACGGTGCCCCCAACGGTTAACGGTACCACCGCAGAGATATGCAAATCCCTCGAGATTCTCGTCATCTCGAAGACTGCGACTGCGGAACAAACAATAGCACCGGCGGTGGATAGGTATTAAAATTCATCTCGTAGCTGGCGAAAGAGCCCGAATTTATCTGCCGCACCAGTCGAAACCGGTTTCGTGCCGGTGCCGGTGCCAAACGTTAAACAATCGATCGTAACCGATAGGTCTTCCTGTTTGCTGACGGCGCCGCCGGCGACCAGAATGTCCAATTCGTCAGACTATCACCGGAAATTGAAGCTCCGATCGGGTGCTTAGTCCTTGAGGTAGCCAGGACCTAGCTAGCGATTGTCTTGAGTTATCGGCCTCTTCTTTTGAATCAAATTCAAATATTCACTCCTGAGCTAAGCTACGTAACAACCTGCGACAACACGTCCCATGAACGCAGACCTCTCAATGTCCCCATCGCGCTGCGGCAGCTGCATAAACGAACGTATCTCATGTGGTATGCTGCACGCGGCCCCTGCGCCGGTGTATATTACGCTGTCGGGGCCTGGGAACGCGTGCTGCTTTTCGGGGAGGCCACGGTCTAGGTCCAAGGGTTGCTTACGAACGGCGCTATGTGCTCAACATTCAATTATCGACGTCCCGAACCGAACTTGACCTTAGCCAAGGCCCGCCACCATCGTCGTCGTCGTCGGCTGTCGATCAGTGAAGTTTCGAGATTGATGAAGGTTGCCCAACTCGTGACGGTTTCGGGGTTGTTTTGGCCTAACGTTAAACAGCTGAAAGTAAGGTTATGGGTGACTGCGTCGTGGATTGGTGCTAGCGACCTCTCCCCACCTATTTAGCCTCTCCTATAGGCACTGCGCTGGTCAAGCTATTTCTAGTCACCGAGATCGTCATCCTCCGGTGGGCAGCGCGTGTAAACGGTTCGGATTAGTCGGATTCGATCTGCCCGACCGAGCCGTATTTGCTGACTCCACCGGCAGGTCGTTTTGAGGGCCACACATAACCGGTCCCTAATCGGTCCCCACATATTATGACTTCAGACTTGGACCCTTTTGGGAGACGTAGTAGCTAATGTTTTCATCACCCGCGGACCTTGACCCGAACGTGGCTCCTCCTCGAGTGGGACAATTCTCTCCGCTATGAAGACATACCGTATCGATATTGCCGTAACGAAATGTGCCGTAAACTGAACCAGATCTTCGTCTCGATGAGGACCGTGTATCTTCCGCGTACCTTATTAAGCCGTCGGCGTCGTTAGGTAAGGTGCCACGCTGGGTCTCGATATGGTAAACCAGCCGGTGGTATGATGCCTCTATTTAGCCCTTTAACTGCCACCGGTAATTAGTCGAGCGGTTTATCGTTCGCTTGGGCCGTCGTAGTAAGCCCTGGTCGTTGACCTGCCGTGCGCGACGTGTTGATTTATTGTCGTGCGAAGTTCAACTGTCACACCGTTTGACATTTCGCGTATCTTGCGGCCATCTTGAACCGTGTGCTGTAATTATTTACACATTTCCTGTGTCACCCAAAAACCGTGAGCTCAACAGGTTGTGCTGGGCTGGGCAAAAAAACGCATCGAAACCCAACAACCGCTACAGGACCGCTACGGGTGTGCAAAAACCGTTTTAGTGCCGGCCACAGCCACACCGTCCCGCAAACCTTGAACCCTTGCCGGGCGCCCGGCGACTTTGTGTGTGTCTTCCTGGTAACCAAAATGCCTAGCCACCACACAACACGCCTATTACGATGTGTTACCGATGGTTGGCCGCCCCGAACGTCAAACGCCTTTCGGCTTACCGAAATGCTCGCTCCCCAAAGCGTGGCGGCTTCAGTGCAAAGGTGTGCCAAAGTGTGCCCCGGGGCGAACTAATTTGCTGCGAATGCACCGGGCCAGGCCACCGCAAGACGTGTGGCAGCCTATCCCTTTCCCCGTGTGGCAAATCCTTTTCGCGGTCAAACTGCGACCCGGGCTGGGCTGGAGTCGGCAAATGCAATAATAATTGCTTCCGTCTGGTGCGCTCCGCGGGGGGCACATAACCTCACACGACCTTTCGCTTGACTTGACCGCAAACCCCCGGGGTCCCCGGGAGGGGTCAGTGGCAAGGTACGGGCACTGGAGGAAAGGATTTGCAAGTTGGCGTGCCCTGTCGGAAGAGGTTGTCCGGCCGGTACCGGGGTAATAATTAGTCGTTAGGTGAAAGAGAAGAATCAATTGGACCCTGGGGGTGCCCCCGGAAAGCTGCCCCATGAGTCAGTCAGTGGTTTCGTCCTGGTGAAGCGTGACCTAACCTCACTTTTCACTTCACGAGCCCCACCGGTTGAAGACGCTCACACGCGGACGAGGGTATCGGAAACAACTCACTTCCGCCGATTAGGCAGGGCTTTCCCATGGCGTACCTCGGGGCAGTACCTTAAACAGGCGTTGTATTCGAAGGAAGGAAGACACCGGTTCTGAAATGTAAATCTTGTCTACTTGTCTTGCAGGAAAAGCTGCTCAGCAAACTGGAGGAAAGCGAGCTGGAGCCGCCCACATCGCAGGAGGACGAGTGTGTGATCTGCATCAATGCGCGGGCCACGATGCAGACATCGCCCTGCGGCCACCGGGTCGTGTGC
Source organism: Anopheles bellator (assembly GCF_943735745.2). NCBI lineage: Eukaryota > Metazoa > Arthropoda > Insecta > Diptera > Culicidae > Anopheles > Anopheles bellator. The sequence continues at coordinate 5,459,894 of NC_071285.1, read as the reverse complement.
CGGAGGTGCTTCGTGAAAACCATCCAAAGTGCCGTCGCCCAGCGGTTGCTGCCGTTGCGCTGTGTGATCTGCCGGTAAGAACCCCCCGGTAAGACCACCAAGGATCCGATAATCGATCCGCTGTCTTTTGCAGGGCACGCATCAACCGTCTCACGTCCGGCTCGACGTCGTGGCGCTTGCAGGGTTCGGCCAGTAGCTACTCGATGGGCAGCAAGAGTTGGAGTGTGCCGGGGTCGGCCAGCTCGTACAGTGTCGACGCGCGCGTCACCCAGTCCGCCAGCCTGTACTCGATGAGCTCCGGATCATCGTGCGTTTCGGGCATTTCGAACATGTCGAGCTGTTCCGGCACGTCCGGCACGTCCGGTATGTCTTCCACGTCCTCGGTCAGCACGGACGGTTCGCTGCATCACCACCACCACCACCACCACGGCCACAAGCATGGTGCGGGGGGTGGCGTCGGCGGTGGACCCGGATGTTCCAGCAGCTGCAGCACCAGCGGATGTCTCGGTGCGATCCCGCGCAACCCAGCCTACCAGCACTACCACAAAAAGGGACAATACTACATGAAGGTATGGCACCCGGGATTACAACAGTCTTTCTGGAGTGTTCCTGGAGTCTTACGGGGTTCTTTTTGTAGAGTCGCCTTCCGGAGATGCCAAACCGGTTACCGCCGATCATCGAGTTCAAGAGTCCCGTTCGCCACCGGACACCGTCGCCGGCCAATCCGGGCGCCCGGTTCAAGTAAGTGGCACCTCCCCACCTCGTCATTGTTGCAGTGTCGAGAACCCCGGCCTCAACCGAGCATCACAAAACAAATTATGCAACACGCGGCCACCGCCACTGTCGAGCACGCGAAGTTGGCCGACCGCCAACGAAAGCTACAAAGTGGTTTCGGGTGCTCAAAGTATCTCTCGGGGGCCTCACAGGGCCTCTCGTGGCCACCATGGCCACGCTTCCTGCTTCCTGCTTTTTTTTTGCGCTGACAGTTCCGTTTCCGTTCTGAAAGGCCCGTCAACCTGAAGTCCAAATTTGATTTCGCAGAGGCCGCGGGCACGGCACGGCACGGCTGAAGTGTGCGGCTGCAAGTGGCAACAGAACAGCAAACATTCGGCTCCTCGGACAAGGTTTTACATTTTTCATTAACCCCCCGCTTTGGCCGAGGGAGGTGGCTCCAATTGTGGGCCTCCCCCCCCTTTGACGAAAAGTTCGTGCCCTGGCACGGGGCCAACATCTCGGGAACTGTGTGGATGCGCAATAATCTCCGGCTTTCGGAGAGCAAACTGTAACTTTGTTAGGCGCCCCCCCCGGAGGAGTGACAACATCGCACTATGGGGAAAAGGCCCAACCAACCGACTTGAAAAAACGTGAGGCTTTTAGTTATATTTTCCTAAAATGGATAAGTTGGCTATGAACGTTGAGTTTTTTTAAATTTAAAAACTTAACTTCGTTTGGATAATTCGGATGGTAATAATTACTTGTTTCCAAATTCCCACAAACGCAATAGTTAAAGCACCTAGATCAGGCGTTTGAATACCTTAAATAATAAAATAACGAAAAACTGTTATTTAATTAAATAAATTTTAATTGAACACGTCTATTACACATAAAATATTGAAAGTAATCAACACACGTGCAAAGAAATCAAAAACGTTGAAAAAGGTCTAAAACCGTCCCAAAAATATGTCGCTTGCGCCTCAATGTATGCAAACGGTGTCGCAGCACCGAGTGGTTTAGACCGGTTTCGGTTTTCTTGGGGAGCTAATTTGAAAACGGAATGGCGATCCTGTGATGCGGTTTGTGTGCCTCAAAAGAAGAATAAAACTGAAAAATGGCGCTTGATGAGCCGGAAGCGGTGTTGAAACTAAATTCATCGCTGATTCCGAATTTACCGTTCGATTTCGTCAGGTACTACACGGCACCGGGCAAGCCGGCCGACCCAGTCGAATCGATACCGTTGATGGCGGTGGAAAAGATTGGCCCCCCGGCGCCGAGCAAAGGCGGTGGCCCGTCCAAGCTGGGGCTGAACGCCAAGATTGCACCGGTCGCGTCCAAGTCGCCGATCAACAAAACCAACATGGCCACCGGGAAACCGGTCACCACGTCGCTCATCACGGCCGTCAACGCGAGCACACCGAAGGCTCGCGTTCTACCGGCCAGCTCTTCCGCTGGCTCTTCGGCCGGCTCTTCCGGCTCGCTGGCGGGACCGTCGGGGCTCGGTGCTCGAGGCAGCACCGTGACGGGCGGCGCCGGTGGTTCCGCCAGCACCGGAACCGCAGGGTCCCACGGCAAGCAGGACGAAAAATACGACAATAAAAAGAACGAAACGATCGAGAAGAAGAAGAAGGAGGAGAAGGCCAAGGCGAAGGCTGAAAAGGAAGCGCGCAAGGTAAGTGTGACCGTCGGCGGGTTTAACGCCGAACTGATCATCGATTGAATATTTGTTTCGCAGGAAGAGAAGCGGATCGCCAAAGAGGAGGAAAAGGTGGCGAAGATGCTGGCCAAGGAGGAGAAGAAGCGCAACAAGAAGGAAGCCAAGGAGGCACTGTTGGCGCACGAAGGTGGTAGCGGTATTAAGTAAGCGTGCGATCGTGACACGACAGGCAACGGGACCGGACAAGTTTAGCTTCCAAAGCACAACCTGGGCTGTAAATTGTGGGTGAAAGAGAGGGATACAAGGATGCCGACATCACGAGCGGACATCTTACTTGCGATTACTTACTCGGTTGGCGAACGGTCGATGGATCATATTGATTCCGGTGGGGTGATGTGGCTGCTGTGTCGCTTGAAAACTGAAACGATCGGGCTTGTGGTTTCGATTTTCCGAATCAATCAGCCGTAGTCGACAAACGATGCCAACCCAGGGGAGGCGCCCGATTCGAAAGTACCCCATAAATAAGTTGATCCAACGTATACAAGATCCCGCTTCCGGTAGTAAGAGTTGGCGAAGGTGAAACCCCAACAAACATACATATCGCGCACGAAGGGAACGGAGGATAGTTCGTTCGGAAAGTTTCGAGGACGTGTTATGAACACATCGTCGTGCGATCACCACCTGTTAAGCGAGCAGCAGATCCTCGCGAGCAAGAGGATCAGAGCAGCAGCAGCATCAGTAGTAGTATTAGTAGTAGTAGCGGTAGTCGTAGTAGTGGTAGTTGCAATAAGTGTAACAATTACGTTCCTAAAGCTGTTTCCACACACTGTAGTAGAAGGTGCCACGCGTGATCAGGGAGAAAGCCCACGCACAGCTCACAGCGGCCAACCGACAACGTAACGTATCCTAGCAACGACCGGGGCGCACTCGCGGAACGGACATTTTAACGTTCTTTTGGGGCGATTCTTTTTACACGAAACCGGCGCAAACACACACTCACAAAGGCACATGCAAAATTTCCGAAGCGAATTGACCGCCAGAGTAGAAACCATTTCCCACCACGAAAGACGAAAGTGTCCAACCATTCCTTCTCTGCATGTCCATTGGCTGTATAGGATCACCCTGTCTCAGGATTTCTCTCCATCTCTTTCTATCTCTCTTTCTCTCTCTCTCGAACTCTATACTTTAATATCCCCAAGAGAAGTATGACATCCGCTTCTGGCTTCCGATTGTCAGGTTCGCCCGGTGATGACACAGACCCTCGGTTAAGTTCCTCGACACGCAAACAATCCGTTCGTTTTCCACCCAAGGTTTACGAGCCAAGATCACTCATAATTAGCAACGATAAAGGGGCGACAAAGAAAACACATCACACTCAATCACTGACACTGCACACTGGTAATGTGAAAACAGCAAAAGCTCACTGTGATAGGGTTTCCATTCGCGTGGTGTATCTAGTTCGCGGGTTGCTCGGATCCGAAGGGGCGCACTTTTAAATCACATTCAGGGCTCAAAACTAATACTCGAAACCCTTAACAATTAAAAGGCATTGCGTTGGCACGATCAAATAATAAATGTAAATCATTAAAAGCAAATTGATTAAAGTAGCCGAACATTTCCAGAATGGAACGAAGCACCGTTAGTCGAAGAGAACCTTTACGAAATTAACCGGAAGTTTTGTAGCGCAATTTGAAGGGAATCTCTATAAGCGAGCGAAATGAAATGACCGCAACCGCGATTCCCCGTGCAATGGGTTTTGTAGGTTTTGCTATCAATTAAAAAAGCGATCAGCTAAGTGAAGCTCAAACCCAACTGTAACCCAAGCCCCCCAAAAACTAAACCCTCCCCGACACGGTAGTGATTCCGTTCCAAACCGTATCGTCGTCAGGTGCTGATGTCAGAGGTCCCAAGAGCCAAGACAAGACAAAAAAAACGTCCCCCCCAAAGTAAAACGCAGAGCAATAAATCTATCCGTTGTAAATAGTAGTGCCGAAGCTAAGCTAAAGTGCGTAACGTCAGCCATTGCGTATTTGCGATTTAAAACACAAAAGGAATCCGGAAACGCTAGAAGTAGAAATCGGTAGAGAAAACTGCCCGCTACCAAAGGTCCACACTATCCAGATGCCAAATACATTCTAAAACATTTAAAACCCCACTGGTCTTGTCCGCCGGACGGAGAACTTTTAGAAACTGGGCTCCCGGGGCGCCGGCTCGGAGTAAGTACGCGAACCCGCTCAATCCAGTCAATTTGCGAACCACCACAGAGTTCGTTTCCAACGACTTCCGGTACTACGGCGGGATGCCCCTAGAATCAACCGGCACACAGAAAAGCCCTAGCGAGTACGTTTCGATACGAATCAGGAACCTTGTTATAGAAATAGACTGCGTGTTAGTTAATGTAGTCCACGGCGGGCGGCCGCTGGAACACAGGCAAACAGTTACTCCAACCAATAAAAAGCCATTACCTCCGTTCCGGGGAGAAAGTTGATGATTCCGTAGATCGGTGTGTCCTGCGTAAGGGATACGTTTATCGGTTTTCTTTATCCATTGTTTGGTTTTATACCCTTTCGGTGGTCCTTAAAGATTGTTATGCGATAGGCGCTGCGATAGCGCTCGGCTGTTCATCGACGGTTTCAGATCGAACAAATAGTATTACCGAACCATCTGCATACTTTCGGACGTTTTACGTTTGTTCGGATGCTTTTGGGTGGCATTCCTGCAACAGTGGCTTCTCTCAGCCAGGACTTCTTTCTCCCGTGCCGTAGAATCCAGAACCGTTAAAAGAAACCCTTCCCGCTCCGGCTTCGGCTACCGATGAAGACCGTTTTTAATTCCAAACCCCCAGAACCGTGCGAAACCGTGCCAGATGCAACATTTTTTCTACCACAAAAAGGACCGGCGCCGGTGGCTTCCGATGTTTACTGTTGATGATTGTTATCTAGGGCTAGGGCGTGCGTCCTGTATGGAGCCACTGTGAATGGGAGGCGTAAGCGAGAGTGTTAGTTTTTTAAGACGAACATTACAAACCCCTTTTCAATCGACCGCGAGGCACGCGGCACGAGGGCCAGTACTTTGTGTTTTGATTTTATTACAAAGTTACCTTTTTAAATCGCGACAAGAGATTGTGGAGAAAACTCCCCAAACCAAACCCACTTCCCCGTAACTACCAGAACTAGCTTTTGAAAAATAAAAATATGTTAAAAATAAAAATACGGCCAAAAGCCAAGAAATTAAAGAAAAATGGTTGAGCGTTTATCATTGTGCTTCATTGTTGCCACTTCGCCAGCTTCGCCCCTAAGGCTGAGGTGCGTGGCAAAGCATATAGAGAGATGACCCTTAGGCTATTATAAATATTGAAAGAAGGTCCGACGGACTTTCTCGATGAATGCGTGCGTGATCCATGGCACGATCGGCCCTAATCCTACTGCTGCTGGCCAGCCCCGTACTCGACGGCCTTCCGCTGGATGCACTCGTCGATTTTGGACTGGTAGACGATCGGGACCTGGTTTTTGCAGTTGTATCCACCTAATTTGTGGATGATCGCATGATCGAAACAATCGATGACACCATCCCCGTTGCAGTCCTGTTGGAGGGTAAAGAGGTTACCACAGTAAATCCACACGCTGGCATCGCTCCCGAAGGTCTCTCTCACCTGTCCGAACTTCCTCATGTAGCCCTGCACGGTACGGGCGGCACAGTACGGTTCGTTGGCGCAATTCGCGTACGCTGCAAAGGGCCATAGAGGTGACATTAGCAATGCAATCAAACCCTGCGGAGTCCGCGTAACACGATCCTACCTTGCTGCGAGTCGGGGGAATCGCCCGACTGGACCGGCTTCCCGGCGTCGGCCCAGTACGCCCAGGTGATCCGGAACATTCCACAGACGTCGCCACTGCAGCGGACGGAGGCATCGCAACCGCTGGACGCCTCACAGATGCACGAAAGGCACACATCCGTGACGGGATTTTCCTGGCCCACTGTGGGGCGACACAAAAAGAATTCATGAGAGAAGAATGACCGATGCCCTGAGGGCACACGGGTCCCGTCCCGGAAGCTATCAGCCGCATTCTGCCTCCCAACCGCCGCGACGATTTATTGCCGCAACGCGAAATGGGGAAGCATCGCGTCCTTGGAACGATTATACGCTCCGATCGCCCGATGCCCGATCACTTTGCGGTCTATTGACAGGGACTGGGTAATTGATTGCTTGCAAGCCCGCGAAGTAGCCGGTAGCTCCTTTAGAAGGGACGAGTCAACTATCCGCTTATCTCTGTCTGGATGCTGATTATGAGGTTCGTCGAATGCGCGATAACACATCAATCATTCAGTCGTGGCGGCGATGCAGCGTAGCAATCAGCCGGTTCAAGGGATGGCCCTTGCGATGGCGATTGCAGCAAAAGGGAAAACGAATGTCTTATGAATGGAGAAGGTAGCCCGTTAATCTGTTAATCAGGGGGAATCGAGCCGCAAGCCGGAACATAAACATGGCACACAGGGTATCTAATCACAATAAACAGCACAATGTGTAAGGGCAAAATATGTCCAGGGGAATTTCCCATGGACTGTGTAGTACCGGAAAAAGAATCGTCCCTTTCGTTCCCTTTCGTTTTTCCTTCTTACGCAAAATCGGTGAAATATTTAAATGCGAAATATTTCAGCAACAACAGGCGGCATCTGACGGCATGCCCTGGTACCATTCGAGCAATTCACGCTATCTTCGCGAATAACTGCTCTTCTGGTCGAACGACCAATTCCTGCTTTTTAATGGAATACATATTAGTTTTAACATTCACAGAAAAGTAATGTTTCAGACACAATAGACCCAAATCTGTATGTCAGAGGATGTCGCAGAAAAGTTCCAGCCTCGCACGCAAACGAGGCTAAGGACGGCCACAGTTCAGCTACCTTAAGTGGCCCGCCCAAACCAAAAATCTAGCTCCACTCGTCATGTCAGCCGGACATCCCTGACCTCCGCCTTGAAGGCCGGTAAAGACGCCGGGGGCAAAAAAATCGATTTCGTAAACCTCCTCCGCCGAAAAACCACAGACAATTAATCATCGCGACACGCGACGCTAACGAGCAGAGCGGCCCCGTGTTCCCGTTATGAAAACCCACCCAGCCCCACAACAACCCGCCAAGTAGGGCCAGAAAACGGTGCTCATTCGAACGATGACTTCACCGACGTTAAGACGCTACGAAGCAACCGGGAGCAACCGTAGAAGAAAACAGGGGCCCGAAGAAGGAATTGTCTTGCAATTCCAATCAGCCGAGCCGAGCCGGAACCAGTTCGGCGAGCCATCAAGGCCGTGGAATCGGAGCTTGACTCTTTGAGATCTTTGCGTAAACAAATCGCGCTGCTCGCGATGATCCGCTCTACCATACAGAATGGAACAGAGGGGATCAAAGTGATATTCACCATGGCACAAGGGTTCGTCGCAGAAATCACACGATCAAAAAGAGGGTAAAACCGGTTGAGCCTAACCGTAGGCTATCTACGGCTCCATTGCCTTTGTCGGTCTGATTAATGATATGCATATGCAAAATCATTTTCCTATTTAATTATTATCAATTGTCACAAAAGTAAGAAAAAGGATTGGTCTGCATTTGCAGAGCAACGATCCTATCTGCAACGTTGCCCCTTCACCACTGCCGAGCACATAAAACATATTCCCAAGCTAACCGACCGCTCACTGGCCAGTAAATGGATGCGAAATAGTCACCAGATTTTCACACTTTGCGAACGTCGTGACGCAAATAAATCATTATCGCCCTAATCGCCCGGTCGCTGAGAACAATATGCAGTGTTCTGTTACTGCTGCCTCAGAGTGTGACAGCATCTTTATCACGACGGGTAAATCTGAGGGCAACCCGCTAATTGCCAGCCAGCAAGTGATCCCGTGTGTCACTGTGACTGTGGTATTCGTAGCTTGCAAACGATCATCTCAGGAATTGATATTCACTTCACGCTTCACGGCTTACCAACGTGCGAAACATCCGCCTGCACGCCACAGAGTGTTAAACCCACAACAACGCACAACCACGCGATCGTCACCGACTTGGACACCATTTTCGACTCTCCGTGAATCTGTAGACACTCGTCAGCTGTGTGGATTCCTATCAGCACTTGCGACTGCTTCGCGTGCCAAGATCTCGTAGACTGAATGGTTGGAACGCTCCAAACAGAGAAGCTGCGATCGTTGGCGACGATCACTAGATTCATCGGATCGTACGTCCTTCGGTGTGTGTTCACGTGCGGTGCGCGGATGAATTCCGCGGCAGGCATGATGTCATCGGCGATGCGCCCCCGGGAAGGCGACACAGACGCGATAAGACGACCCCGCGGCGTAGCATTTCATTTCACGGGGCCACCTTTTGTGTCCCCGGACGATATCCTTCTTTGTTACCGTTGTGACCTATGCTCATGGAATGCTCTTTTCTGTGTGATAAGCGGACAACCTTCAGACGAATGTTGCGATAGCTTCTTTTTGTGTTGAACAAAACTTCACAATCGGGATAGGGGGCCACCAAGCGCAGGCCACAGGTCCATCCTTCGCCACTGGAATATTTTTACCAAACATTAGCATTTCGGATAATACATTTACCATCTTATTTATCGTAATTGATCGATCGTAGAGGAATAGCTGACTAATAATAACACCAGCAGCATGGCCATTTTACGATCGTTTTAACCACATTTTACGATTTACGTTTACGACGGTGGGTGGCTCAATTGCAGCGCCCCACAAGAACGGCTCATTATCATGCTTTTCTTGCGCTCGGTACACCGCATTATCCGCTGAAGACCGGCGAAGACGCTCAATGTCATTGACCGAAGAGGTTCAAAGAACAAAGCGGAGCGATCACTGTGCGATCATGTACCCATAAGAAGATCCCTTAGAAGGTAGGTTAACTTTTAAAGCACGGGTTAAGGCGGATATATCTAAAGTTCAGTTAGTAAGTCAGTAATTATGCTGATAAATATTAGGGTTTATTTACGAGTAAAATGGTCAATCAGCGAACTACAAAAATGGGTGGGGAGTGAGCTGGTTGAGTAGTAAGAAGTTAGTCGGTAGCCATCAGTAATAAGTGTGTGTCCATTTTTATCGGTTGGTTGGTGGTTGGAACGTTAGACTGTGTTACGGAGCAGCATCTCCGAATTATTGGTTCATTACTCCCTTGCGTAGTTCAGTTTTGATTTATGTTATTTCGCATCGCATCTTATGGGGAGGTGGATTATGTTTTAATCTATTGCCGATATTGATTGCCACCACCCAGACATGAAGCTATGAAGTTGCACCTGGGCATAGATGAACCGCATTTCCTATGCTACTCTTTCCTCACTATGTACAGTGCCCCGGTTCTGTCTTACTGCTGCCCAACGTTGAGGTCAGCTTTATGCAGCTCTTTCGAAGCGTTAGCTAAGCACATTGCGAATACTGCGTTTCTTGCGCTTCTGTTCGCTATTTTGAATTTGTTTTTCTTTTTCTTTATTTTCAGCATAACAAAAAAGCCACAGACTATGTACGCCACGTAAAGCAATCTTAAGCTAACATTGGGAGTGACCAGCGCCGGGATAGGTAACCAAAAACACACACGGAGCAAAATCATTCATGAGACCCCACAAGCTACAGACGATAGCGAACAAATGGTAAATGCATTATTTTAAGCGTCTAGCGTCCTTCTGTGTACAGATTTTTAATAAGTGAGGTATAAGTGAGCCCCAGCGACACCGAGTTAGTGTAAAATTGGTTACAGAGCAAACGAAAATGGTGGGAAAACGCAGCTGAAGCTACTACTTACACGGCGTCGGAATTGAAAGCATTTGCAAAACATAACGTTGCTCCAAGAAGGGCACATTTTATACGATACAATGTTTGATAAAATTGACCGACAGATTGGGCTCTGAAAAGCCATGGCCCCATGGCTACGCGAAAGGGTTTCAAAAATAGGGAAACAAACCGACGGCTTCTGTAACCGATTGTATTGCTGCTGGTGGTTGTGTTTTGGGGGCTTTTAGATTCTGCAATTCCTGCTTTACACCCGCCAGAGGTCCAGACAGTGGCTGTGGGTCCTCATTAGACATCTATCTACCAGTCTGCAAGCGATACGACACCCAACCGAGGTCGGCCGACCACGAAGCCGTCAGATTTTGTAGTGCTCGATCCGTTTAGCTGACAGTTGTTTTGTTCAATTTTATTTAAAACCATACTACACAACTTGCTGTCTGTTTTCCCTTGTCCGTCCACTTTGTGCTTATAGTTATGGTATTTTAATGGTTTAATTTGCCACTCTGTATTATAATTTTGACCTACCATCGTTCCACCAAACTGGAATCCGTGTCACTTCTCATCTTTCTCTCTCTCTCTCTCGCGACACACTCCCTGAATCGAAAACTTCGAGCCACAGCTTGTCGGTCCTCTTTAGCTTCTAACAACCAAGCGCCCGTGCGTTTCAAGCGGATTAGAATGTAGTTCGTTTCGTCCACTGCGCCTTATTTTTTTGTTTTTCCGTGGCTCCCGCGCAGTTCTCTGTTTCTATACTTTGGCTATTTTCGTTTTTCCGAATTTTCATTGGCTACACAATCGAGAAGAACATGAGTATATGGAGGTGAAACAGTAGAAAAATGTCGCTTTCTCCCGCGGTACATAAACGGAACCGAACACAAATCATACCACAATATACCCCGATTACGGTGAAGGTAACATAGTGCGTCCCCGCTCGATGCGCTCGAGTTCTTACCCCATACCCGCGGCGGTCACACTTCACAGTTTGTTCGTTGCCATCACTTTCTGGTTGTTGGCGGCGAGCAGGTTCTCCTGCACGATCGTGCACGAGACGGGATCGGGAAGCTTAATGTCCACGGGTGGTCCCGTCACCGGAACGGCACCAGTGTTGGAGTACATCTCGCAGCCCTCGGTGCTGCCGGCGGATTGATCGGCGGCAGCGACAGGTTTCAGCTTTACCGATGCCATCGCCACGACTGCCGGTGGTTTCGCCGCGATGACCGGTTTTTTCAACCGGCCCTCCTGGCCGGCCGACGGACCCGGCGGACCCGGCTGCTGGCTTATGATGCACTCATTGTCGTAGATACCGCTCTGCTGCTGACCACCGTACGCCAGTGCCGGCGCGGCCGTCGTCGCCGACGGTGCAGTCGCTTCGTAGGAATGTGTGAGTGATGTTGGCGGTGAGCTGTGAGCCAGCAGTTGATGCTTTGGTTGCAGATTCTGGTAGCACTCGCCACCGGGCCCCATCAGGAGCGACTGGTGGTCGAAGGAATGCTGCTGGGTGGTGACAAACGCGGGCTGGACGGTGGACGGATACGCGGTGGTGGTCGAGTTGCCGGTAGCGGAAGTGCCACCTTGGTGCTGCCGCTGGGTAGGACTTCCCGGGACGCTCGTTTGCCGCTGGAAGAGGGTCGGATAGCGTACGCGAATCGAGTCGACAACGTCGAGCAAATTTTTCGCATCCATCGCCAGTACGTGGGCCGCTGCCAGCATGCTCCTGTGGAAGGAAACCATTGAGTTGAGGCCGGATTGACGGACGGATTTCGTTGCTCAAACCATACTTCCGGTAATCGGCATCCAGCGTTGTCTCGCTGTACTGTTGGGCCAGCCGCATGGCCGTCACCAGTTCGTGCATGTCTTTGGATAATACTTTGTGCGCCATTTCCACCTCCCTGCGCGTCGGAGAACATTGGTTAATATTTTGTCAGGCGAACTGCAGCTTCAACGGTGCTACTCACTTGTGACACTGCGCCGGAAAGTTGGTCGACAGCTGGTCGACCGCTCCCAGCAGTGCCCTCAGCTCGATGCCAACGTTGCGGACTAGATTCAGATACTCGGGTGCCTGCGCTCTATCCACGCCCTGGCTGAGTGCCATAATCGACTTGACCACGCTCGTGGTCGCGTTGTACACCATATCGTTCGTCCGATCGAGCGGCATCGTCTTGGTCGGTTCCACCTTCTTCACCGCAAACTTCTCGTCGCCCGACTGCGGCGTAGTGCACCGTTCCATCGATGAGCTTTTCGATTTGATCATTCCGCCGGAACCGGGCGTATGTGGCCTATGGATGCAATAAAAGACCGAAATAGCGTTAAATTTACAAGTATCACGCTCACTCACGTCCCGTACGCGAAACCTTACCTCGAATCGGTCGTATTCGGTGTGGTGGGATAGTGGTCACCCAAACTTTGCGGCCCGGACATGGTGTTCTGAGGTGAAAAGTGTGGACTTTGCTGCGAATGGTAGCTGCCGGAGAGCGAAGACGAACCGCCACCATTAACCGGAGGAGTGCCCCCACCGTCCGGCGGAACCGCTACACCGCACTGCTGCTCGAGCGACATATTGCCAGCGGCCGCCGTGATCAGACTGAGCCGCTTCTTCAGATTGTTTTCCTCTTGCTGCAGCCACTTGGAATCGATTTCGCTCTCCTGTTGCTGTTTACGCAGCTTCTCCTCGAGGTTCTGTTGCGATTCCTGAATCTACGCAGTGGTAAAAGTAAAAGATTCGCAAAATGTTAGTAAAAAGGGCAAGGAAAACAGTAGGGGGTCTACTGGTGGCAACAAGGTATTAAGGACTACCCAAGTAATCAACAACCAAAGAATACTGATAAAAACCAAAACAAAACCAATACACTCGACATGCTACAACAAAATGAGAAAACGAGAAAACTCGAATGGAAAAAACGTAAACTCAACCGAGAGAAGGGAGAACCACTGTGTGATCCCCAGAAACGGATTGTCGCTAGCCGTCAAACCGAAAATAAAGAGCGAGAAAGAGAGAGCGAGAGAGAACAAAAACTGAAGACCAAATACGCAACAAACGAAAAACAAACACACACAGAACCGTTGCAGTACACACCGTTCCACAAAAACGTACAACATAACAGTGTGAAATGAGTAAAATGGAAATGGAAAAGTATCGATACTTAAAGAAAACACGCTAAAGGAACTGAGGGAAGAATTGGGATTAAAGAAGGAACAACAAATAAGACGCGAAAACGCGATGCATGGCCCAACGATAGGAGAGGAACTTAAAGAAACCAAGACAAACGAATAAAGTAGTCAAAAACAGCGACAGAGTGAGAGTAAGGGAATTTCTCTCTCTTTCGTGGTAAGTGAGAACCAACAAAAAAAAAACACTACGAAGTTGAAGGCCTAGACACCTGTTGCACTGGTTGCTGCTGTTGAGTCTGGCCCATGGCCGTCGGTGCCGGTTCGGCCACCGAATGTCCAACCGGAGGCTGTGCGATCGAGCTGACCATCTGCACGGTTTGCGGACCAAGCACTGGTTGCGCTTGTTGAGCGATCGTTTGGCTGTGGGAGATCTTCATCGGGATCTGTACCTGCTGCGAGGACGCAATGCCTATAATGGGGCCCGAGGGACCAGCCTGACCCTGCGACAACAGCATGCCGCTTCCCGGGTGCGGTTGCTGTGCGTACATTTGTTGTTGCTGCTGATGGATGCCAGCCGGCACACCCCAGTGAGCCCTCTGCGGTGTTCCCTGTTGTTGCTTGCTAGCGGAACTGTAGGGTGGCGGTAGGGCAAAATTGGCCCCGCCCGTCGGTAGACCTGGCGAAACGGCCAACGAGCTGGGTGGCAGCATGCCCTTCTCGACGCTCTTCTTTAGCGCGATCGATGCGCAAGACTTTACGTTCACTCCGCCGAAATCGTAAATTTCCTCCTGAAACGGTTCCTGTTCCTTCGGGGCGGCCGCCACCGGGCTGCGGTAGTTCTGGAACGGCATGTTGCGCTCCAGGCTCCCTCCGCCGCCCCGGCTCATCAGGATGTGCTGGTTGCGCTCCAGGCTGCCACCCTTGTACGCCATCTTGCCACTCATCATATCGCTCACGATCGCGGCCGACTGATTGCGCTCCAAGCTGCCGCCCTTGATCGAGTTCAGGAAGATCGATTGCGGCGACTGCTGCTGTTGCTGCTGCTGCTGCTGCTGGTGCTGATTGCGCTCCAGGCTTCCCATGCGAGCCATGTAGCTTCCGGGCGGACCAGGTGCTCCCCGCTCCAGGCTGGCAGATCGAACCCCATGCCCAACGCCCGGATAGAGATCGGACTGAGTTCCTCCACTGTACTGGCGCGTGAGCGAGTTGGAACGCATGGCTTTGGCCGATCCGCCGCCACCGGAACCGCCACCACCGTACTCCATGCTCATTTGGCGAGTGCGCTCCAGCGAGTTGATACGGGCGGCGTACGCGGACACAATGTTCTGGCCCACGTTTCGCTCGAGACTGCGTGACTTGGCACCGCCCGGTTGCGACTCCTCCTGTTGCGGAGACTTAACGTACGCCGGCGAGGGATACGACGGACCGCTCATCCCGCCAGCGCCGGGGGCACAACCGTACGGTGAATAATTGGCGGCCTGCTGTTGCAGGGCGTACTGCTGCTGCTGGTAGTACTGCTCGGCGGCGAGCGCTTGCTGCTGCTGCGCATGGTACTGCTGGTAGGTGACGATCGCGTTGCCCTGCGGGTAGTACGGCTGTTGCGTCTGGTGTTGCTGCTGGGCGTTCGAATGCATGAAATTATTGTTCATCAACTGCGGATTAAGGTTCGTCGCGGCGGCCGTGGCGGAACACTGAGCTTGCTTCTGCTGGATGGCCTTATAGGTCGGCTCGATCGAGTGGGTTTGCTGGGTGAGTGCGTTGATGATTTCACACGGCACCGGGTACGCCACGGCACCCGGTTGCGACTGCGGGGGAACGTGATGATGGTGGTGGTGTTGGTGGTGGGATGGATGATGGGACCCCCCTACCATGGAACCGCCGGTTACCGACGAGATGGGCGAAGATGAAAGGGAGGGAGGAAGCACTGGCCCACCGGTAGCGGTGGCCGGCGGTTGCTGCGTAGCGAAGGACGAGCTTTGCGACATCGAAATGAGATTATTGTTAGCGGAAAGGACCAGAATGTCCTGCGGATTTTTGTAGCGATCCAAAGCATCGGCGCTCTGGAGTTCCTCCCCGCCGGTGGCGGTGGCACCACAACCACCACCACCACCGTACGGGTCTTCACTCCTGCTCCACTCGTCGAGCGGAGCCAACGAGGAGGATGGCAGTGGAGCGGCAACGTAAGTGTCCACTTCTACCGCGATCGACTCCTCGATGGTGGGATCGAGCTTGTTCAGCTCGGTTACGGGCAGGGGAACGGTTTTCAGCGGAAGATTGGCGACGGCGAGCTCTTTGGCTGCCTGGGCGTTATCAGTATTGCTTGGTGCGTTAGGGTCAAGGTCTACGGCTAGGGTGTTAAATACCGAGGCTGGTGTCGTGTACGACGACGGGTTGATGCCCCGCTGCTCGTTCTCGCGCATCAGCGCCGCCAGGACGGTCGGGTCGCGGGCAACGATGTAGGTCTGCGGTGCATTCGGCATAAGGGGACCATCGGCTGGAAAGGAGATACGAGCATTAGACGGGATTGGGTGTACCTAAAACAGGCGATCGGCGAACGCTAACTCACCACCCATTGTCGGTCCTCGGGCCGGCTTCGGTGGTGCCATATCGTCACCGGCTCCCCACGACATTGCGGCCACCCGACGGTTCTCGCGGCGCATCGTCTCACAGTCAGTGTGGCGTTCCTCCATCAGAATTTCGCTGCAAACGAAAATCGCTGATTATTGTGCACTCCGAAGCGCAGCGTGGCGCAACTGCTTCACCACCACTTACTGGAGCGTTTCCTTGACGTTTTTAAAGTTGGGTCGCTTGTGCGGCTCCAGTGACCAGCACTGGGACATTAGCGAGTAGAGGCGTGGCGGACAGTTCGCCGGCAGCGGCAAACGTTCACCGTTCTCCAGTTTTCCGATCACATCGCAGTTCTTCACCCCCTGGAATGGTTTCACGCCCAGCATGAGAATCTCCCACGTGCAAACACCTGTGGCGAAAGGAGAGTGTTAGAGACAGGGATGGCGGTGAGCGTTGGCGCAGGGAATTCCTACCAAACATCCACACATCGCTGGCCGTCGTAAAGCGCCGAAAGTTGATCGATTCCGGTGCCATCCACTTGATCGGAAGCATCCCTTTGGTGGAAGTGTAGTAAGACTGGTCTTCAACCCATCTTGAGAGTCCAAAATCGGCAAGCTGCGAATATAGTGCCACAGTCAACAATGAACGGTTAATAATTAATTCACATAACGTTGATAATACACAAAAATCTATCGTTTCGTTCTACAATCTGCTCTTATAAACGGCTCCGCCCATTCATGGACAGCCGCGATTGGTCCAAATTATTAACTTAACAAACCATGTACACGACGCAGTAGCCATCGATCTTAGCGCATTTTCGACGTCGGCAACACTCATTTCGTGAACCAAACTGCTCTTGGAAGCCTCTTTGACCAAATTTTCGTTAAAATTAAATTTCGAACGGTGGCACCAACCTTAATACACGTCGGTGAGCTAACGAGCACGTTGCGTGCGGCGATATCGCGGTGAACGAACTTTTTCGATTCCAGATAGCTGAGCGCCGTCGACAGCTGGTACGAGTACAGCAGAAGAGTTCCCAGCTTCATCCTACGGAAGAAAACACACGGTGAGTGAGAACGGTGCCAAAATGTCCCAAACATATCGGCCACAAAAGTCCCAGTGCCAGTCAATCACCGATCCAGTGCGCAACCGCAAACGGAAGCCCTTCGAACCGCAAGATATCTTCGTGTGGGCCTACGGGGAGCAGTTCGAGCGGATGACCGGCCTGAACTTGGGCACACTGTACCGCAGCAGGATTAACCACACACCGCTGCCGGTCGCTGGCCAAAGGATGCGGTACCGCATCCATCAGGCCGGCCCCGGCGGCTATCTCCGTGCAACGCTTCCCACTTCGAAGCTTCCGAAGAAACAAGCGTTGCCAAAGGATTCCGTTCCGGCGGAGCAACCGAAGCAGTGAAGACGACAACGCTGCCAGGTTACTTACTTGGAACCGTTCTTCTTCAGATACGCCCGCAGCTCGCCGTGACGCGCCAACTCCATCACGATCCAAATCGGTGGACCGCTGGAGATTCCGATCAGCTTGATAATGTGCGGGTGCTCAAACTTTTTCATAATATCTAGAAAGTAAACAAAAGACGGGTTAAAAAAATGACGAATCGCACCGTGACACCCTCCCCCAGTATCTTACATGCTTCCTGCAGGAACTTCTCCGACGTCGTAGTGTCCGCGTCCGGTTTGCACGTCTTAACCGCCACCTGTATGATGCCCGTCTTCTGTGCCTCGGCATTCCCGCTGTCCATCACCAGCTGCGAGTACTCGTCGAACTCGGCCGTCAGCGATTGGTTCAGTTTGCTGACCAGCGTCGACTGCTTCGGCAACCGGCACGTTCCGATGTGCACGTCCCCGAACTGGCCCACACCGATGATGTCGTTCAGTGTGATCTGCGTCCGATCGAGCTCGTAATCCCGGGCGGCCGGTGTCGAGTAGTCGCCCTCGTCGTCGCACAGCCCCAACTCGGCGTAGTCCTCGTTGAGCGTCGGTTTCGGTTGTTGCCCACTGCCGCCACCGCCACCGCCACCGCCGGCCGGGCCCTGAGTCTGTGCGTCCTCACCACTGCTGGCCCCTCCGCCGTTCAATCGGTCCGTGCTCGAGCGGGTGTTGCCGGAGCCGGACTCTCCGCCCATCGGCGACGGCGCCGTTTGTGACTCCGTGAGGCTGCGCTTGAGCTGGCTCTTCTCGAGCGAATTCGTAGCACTCCCGGTCGGGGTGGACCCCACGGCCTTTGGTATGACGGCGGCGCTACGGTCCCACAGGCTGGCGTCGTTGTTGTTGAACAACCTACAGTAACCATCGACTAGATCCGCTATGCTCTCGGAAGTCTTAATACCATCACAGGTGATCGCCAGGTCTTCGCTGTTGCCGGCCACGCGGATCCGCAGCTGCGTCTTGATCTCACCGCAAGCGCACTGCGCACCCGCTCCGGCCGTTCGCTTGCTGGGGCCCCCGTCCTTCCGGCTGCCGGACTCGCTCCCGGACGAGGCACTGCTGCTAGCCGCCCCGCACGAACTCGTCAGATCCGGCTGATCCCGTCCTGCCTTCGACTGGTCCGCCGCGCTCTTCGTCAGCGACGTCGCCAGCACGCTGGTGGTGATCCGCTCGATGCTCTCGAAGTCGGTCACCTTCGTCGGCGGTGCCTGCGGGTTCACCGAGTACGAGAGGCCCACGTGCGGGCCGATGATGAGATCGACGCGAATGTTCCACCCGCTGCTCAGCTGCACGTTGAACTGCTCCTGGTCGAACGTGTACTGCGTGCGGAGGAGATCGAAGAACTTGAGCATGTACTCCATCTCCGTGTAGCCGTACACCTTCTTGTAGCCGGCCTGGATCTGCTTCTTCAGATTCTTCTGTTTAATCGTATCTATCACAGTTTTCGGTAGAAAGTTGCCGAAGCCCATCTCCTTCTCGATGTAGTCGAGATGCTGCTTCCGGTCGCTCGAGGTATGGTTAGTGTCTTTGTAGTAGTGCCGGATGCCGAGGCAGCACAGCTGGACCGCCGTGTCCGGGTCGATGTGCGGCACGTTCGACTGGATGTAGTCCTGCTTGACCTGGTCGAAGTAGAAGTGGCACGTGGTGCGGTCCTTCTCGTACAGCTCGCGCAAGCTCTTCGGGATGTACCGGACGCGCAGCTCCGCCTTCCACACGCTGTTCGCGTGCCCGACCGCCCCGCTCGCCTTCTGCTGCATCCGCTTCGCGATCGTGCTCTTGTCCACGTTCGGGCAGTCCGCGTTGCTGCAGGACGGGTTGTAGATGTGGGCCATCACCTGCGACATCGACGTGTCCGGCGGCATCCAGAGGACCTCTTTGGTAAGCATGTGGCGCAGCCGGAGCGCGTAGCTCTGCGGGTTGGTCTTGTGGCCCGGCGACATCCAGCCCACGATCAGGTTGATGATCTGCCGCACGTCCGACGCCTCGTCGAACCGGATCATCCGGAAGCCCTGGTTCGGCAGGTGCACGTGCAGCGTCTGCGTATCGCCCGTTTGCGCTGCGGGACAAAGGACAAAGGAGAAGAGTAAGTGACACGGCCTACGGGGGGAGGCGCGATCGTTCGATCGAGTTCGAGCCGGGGGCGAATGAAAAATGGAGCCACCGTCTGTTACGTCGATACCGGGTCTCCAAAGACCAGGAGGCCGAGGACCGAGAGAGTGCGCACGAGGTGCGCAAGATTAATTATTGCAACAGCCAGGTCCGCGCGCGGACACACACGAGGTAAACTGGCCCCATATGACTTCTCCCGCAGGGGGTGGGAGCTGTCTCCTTTTTATCCAAGACACCTTTCGCGAATCGCAGCCAAACGGCAAGCGATTGCCCTTAATTGCTTGCTGGCCGACGCACTTTGGCCCTGGGCCCTGGGCTGCGGCGAGTGACCGTAGGCGAGTAAACACGCGTCAAACATGGCACCAAGGTGCCGCCTGGCTAATGAAAGTTTTCGCAGCGATAGCAGATAAAGGGGCATTAGATAGACTTCCCGCAGCAGCAGGCTCGCCTGCCGGAGTCTCGTATGCAAATGAGAAGACGCATACGGTGGCCTCGGTGGTGGCCCCCAACAGACTTTGAGTAGCCGTTGCCTCGGTGACACTCGCTCCGCGTTTCCAATGTTTCCTTATATTTTTAATGACAATTATTAATATCGTTGAGTGCGTGCCTCGAAGTTAGGTCTGAGGTCAGCTGGAGACGGTTTGGAATTCTTTAAGACGCTGGGGTCCATTTCTGAGATGGAAAAGATATTGAACGATCCATGAAGGACCAAGTATCGTGGCAAATTGAATTGGAACTGATTCTGAGGCTTTGTGAGGTGAGGTCATTCTGTACATGAATCCAGAAACAAACGGATACCTTGGCGAGAACTTGCCCCTGGCGGGGCTAGTTCTAGGCCTCATAGATTTGAAAACTCAAACATTCACTTGGCCAGACAGGCGCAGCAGAGCACGCCTTTAATCTATATCCGTACGCGTTTGTAATTCTGGGATTGGGCCCTGGGATTGAAGGCAGTTCCAATTCCAATCGGCCCAGCGTTTGCATAAAAAGGCTCTCAGCACCACCCAGAATGGACCGCTAGCTAGAATGCAAATCAGATCAGGTGTACCTTCGGGCAGTGGCGAGGAATGCGGGCACCCAACAAATACTTACTCGTCTGCCGCGATGGGCTGAAGTGGGGCGAGTGGCCACGCGGTACATTCAGATCACCCATGTTGCCGCCGCTGTGATGATGGTGCTGGTGGTGGTGGTGGTGCTGGTGCTGCTGCTGATGGCCGTGGGAGCCTCCAGCAGCGGCGAGGGCTGCGTTGGCCGAACTCCGGAGACGTGAGTTGCGTTTGAAGTCCGACGCACCGGCACTCGACGTGCGCCAATGCTGCAGGAGCGGGCCACCCTTGGCAGTGTTGTTGTAGGAGTAGCGCGAGGGCGACGCGTGCGGGCTACCGTGCCCCCGGTGGTACGGGGGCTCTCCTAGACCGTTTCCGGAACCATCGTAGCTGCGCAAGAGGAAGAGAAGTAAAACAGGGGAGCCTAATTAGTGCTGTGGGCGCGCTTTGGGTTGGTTCCCGTTGAAGGCTGGTGTGTCATAGGCCCGCCAGTCACTTATCGGTCATGCCCCCCCGCCGAGGAAGAAACCGTAGCATGGATCGTAAACCGGAGCGTCGTCGATGTCTAGCACCTTTTTTTTGCACCATTGATCGATAAGAAACAGAGAGAGGTCACGACGACGTCAACGCCACCGCCGAGCCAATCTGGCCTTGGACTCTGCAGCAGCACCCACTTGGCGACCGTGGCGTGCGATGATCGTCGTGTTGCCGAAATAGGGGGAACCACGATCTACGGTCCATAAAATACCCGTTATACCCGTTCACTGGCTGGCCGGGCGGGACTAATTGCCCGGTTTTGCGGTGTTAAAAACTTCGTTTCTCTGGATTAAATTTCACGCCATGCCGTGGCCCACGCGATCCCGCGGACACCCTAAGGGTAGTAGTCGCGGTCAATAAATTAAGGCTTTCAGCGCCAGGCGAGGGCGATAAAATCGGGACCTCATCGACGCCCCAAAACTGGACGAACCCAATGAAATTGCCTTTCCAAATGCGGTCCATCGTTGATACTTGTCAGAGCGCCAGAGGGCGCCACGGACACTCGGTGACCGTGTTTCCGGTCCCCGAGTGGCTCATCGCGGTCCAGGTGTCGGGCCGCGCTACGTAGCGCATCATGGCCTTCTCGCGATCCGGCTGGAATATCAGAGCCCGCGGAAGGTTTCGGATTTCTATTGCGCGCGATGTTTATTATTCGCGGCCGGCCGAGTTCGCGGCACTTTCTGCAAGCGAAGCAAAGAGAGAGGGAGCCCGCTCTGTGTGGTGTTGCCTCCGATTAACTGGGTCTGATAAGGTCCCTGCCGGACAAACGCACGTCCACGGCCCAACATGGCCGCTCGCCAGAATGTGAAAGAGAACTCAAGTGCGGAAATTTGAGAACTCGCAACGCTAACTTGCCGTTGTGTCTGAAAGGAATGTGGTTAGGCTCGGGATGGCTCCACAGGAGTGACCGGACGGATCGCAGAACAAGTGTCTCCGGGACGATTCGAAGACGACAGGGCACGGTCCCTGCTGCCGCCGATCCGGTGAATGGTCGCGGCAACGGTGGCCAAGATTTCAGCCCACAACCAAGCCCTCCTGCGTGCCTGCTCGACAGGAGTGTCTCGGGTAGCAGGCGGGTTATGTTTTTGCACGCCACGCCAGCCCTTCTTTTTCCATTGGGGCACGTTTTGCGCGCCCGCGTAAAACCCGTGGGAAGAGCAGCCTCGAATGTCGGTCGCAGACACGTCCAGCGCCCACAGAGGTCCCTCCAGTCAGTCAGCCAGCCAACCAGCCAGCAGTAGCTGAGTAGGTAGGGAACTTGTCGCCATGATCCGGACGAATGGTTGGGGCATAGGACCCCCACTGAAAAACGCTAAAACAATCTGGCTGGTGTGCCGATACGAAGCCGACCCCTTTCGCCCGTTGGCCACGTCTTTTTAGAACTCAGCTTCAAGCAAGCCGCAGCAGCAGCAGTGTATCCAAATCGGATCAGAGTGTCTAAGATTTGTTTCTTAACTTTCGTAAACTGCCGCGCGAGAGAGGACCGACCATCGAGACGTCCACGACCCACATTTACGACCGATCATCACCGTCGATCGGTCGGGGGTTGCGTCGCGTCGCCACAAGAACGCGTTGTGACATAATCGATGCTGCGGCTGCTGGTGCTGCTGCACTTCCCCGAATGACGGAACACGAGAGTGGCCGTCGACCGGTGATGAGCTCACGACACGCCGTAGCGCGCTCATAACGGCCTGCAACCCTTAACACCGACGTTCTCTGCCCGACCTCCGGACGTAACGCTTCTGTCAAAAAATGGAGGTCAGAACATATTCGTGATTGGTCGCGTTGCGCCATCTGACTGACGTTTTGATGAAACGGCTTCCCGTGCGAGTGACATCGAAAGTCCATCCCGTCCGATGCTCGTGAAGAAGGGGTCGCTCGTGTTTACCTTTTGCGGTACACCCACGTGTTGACGACATCCGGAGTGTTGCTGCGTCGTAGGACCCCACGGAACGAGGAGGACTTCTTTCGCAAGATGCCAGGGCCGGAACCTGAGCCGGAGCCGGCCGCCAGTGAAGTGGCAGACTGGGCCGAAATGGGTGGCTTGTTGGCACCCTGATGCCTACCACCGAGTGCGGCCATTAGGCGGCGCTGCAGAACACGCTGCTGCTGGCCGGAGGAACTACTCCCCGTCGTGGAGGTGGTTGCCGTGGAGGAGATCGTCGATCCGGAACCGCCCGTCGACAGGGGTACCGACGAGGAGCTCGAGCTGGACGTCACTTGGGCGGTGACGGCGGCAGTGGCAGACAACCGGGCCGACAGGTGATCGCTGGTGCTGTCAAAAATGTTTTCAAAGTTTCTGCCACTCTCGACCATCCGGCCAAGGCCGGCCAGGTCACCGGTGCTCCAGTGCAGGGCCTTGCCGCCACCGCGTCGGTAACGCCGCAGGTGCTGCACGAAGCCGTCACTCTTCCAGTTCTGCCGCGATACCAGATCCGGTTCGCTAACCACTCGCTGCCGCCCCGGCTGAAATCCGTGGCCCGGCTTGGGTGGGTCGTATCGGGCCAGCCGCTTCAGGTACTCGAACTTCAGCTTGTTCGGCTCCGTCGATCGCCTCCGATCGCCACCATAGCCCACGGGAGGACGCCGGCGGACCACGAGGTGTTCCGGTGGTGGCGGTGGCAAATGGGGACACTCGGCCGGTGGGCATCGCCCACCTGCGCCGCCGCCGCTACGGTTCTTACGGCGCACCGAGAGATTTAGACTGCGCCGTTGCTGCAGGAAGCGCTGAAAGAGATTCGCGGCGGCGGATCTGACTAGAGGCGGTGGTGGTGGTGGTGGCGGGGCCGGTGGCCGATAGCTTTTCGGGGCACCGGTGTCTATTTTAAGCTTTTCGGACCGCTGGCGGCGGAACTGCAGCTGCTGTTCCCGCTGGCGCTCGATCTGGTCCGCGTTGATGTCGTACCGCATCAGCACCGGGTAGTACCGGCTGTTGTCGACGATGATGATCGATTTCGGACCCTCCTGCTGCTGCTGGGTCGGTGGTAGCGGTGGAGGCGGCGTCGGCGGTATTAGCTGTGACTCGTCCGCGCTGAGCGGTCGCTTCAGCAGCAAAGGCTCCAGGGAGCTCGGATCGACCAGCAGGACCGCACGGTGATCGGTCCCGTTGAAGGCACTCGTATCGGTTCCCGTGAACGTCTTGCGCTCCGATCCCGGGCGGTGCCCAGGACGGCCACAGCCACCGTGGTTGAAGTAGAACTCGTGGAAGTCTTTCGCCTCCTCGTCCGGTGGTCGCTGCTCGCGGCCACGCTTGTAGATCTCCTCCTCCAGCTTGCGGATCATGTTGAGGTCCAGCTTTTGCTGCGGCGGACGATCGGACGGTGGCTGCGAAGCGGCCCGATCGCTGGACGAACCGGGGCCATCCGCAGCATCAGCGTCGGCACCACCACTGGTCAGTATGCTGGAGGACGAGGCCGAGCTCGACGAACCGAGCGATTGCTTGAAGAAGCTCAGAAAACTGGATGGCCGTGGCCAGATACGGTTCCGGTTGCGGCACTTGATGCGGTTCTTGTCCAGGTCGATCACACGGTTGCGCATCACCACCCGCTCGACGTCCGCGTGCAGCCGCCTGACATCATCCGGCAGATCGGCCATCATGGCGATGGCGTGGTTCGACAACGTTTGGCACTATTCTTGGAACTACTCGCACATACACAGGCGCAGGTGCTCGGGCTGCTGTCATCCGATTGCTAAACACTGTCCCACTCGTAAGCGCTCCGGGCCCATCATCGAGAGAGCGAGACAGAGAGGGCAAGCGACCCCGGCACCGACTTTCTCACTTTCACCACCGCGATCGGACTCTGGAGGACCCCCGCTGGCACGTCGTTAGTTGCCGATGATTTGATCCGACACTTTACGATACTTTACACCGGATGAATAATGTCCACACGGAAGCGCACGGTTCTGGCTGTCCTACGACACACTGTCGAACGAGAAGAAGATGAAATAATCGCTCTCGGATGATCACTCATGGATGCGCGTGTGCGTGCGACTGAGAGTTCCAATCTGTCAAAAGCACTGTTTTCGGTTGAACAAATCACAATTCCATCGTGGTCGGAATGGAAATACACAGCGCCGAGAGCGCACTGTGTATCTCGCCTCGACACCTACGCGCCTGTGTTGTTGGCCAAGGCCTTGCTGCACGATCGAACAGGATGTGACAGAGCGCCACGGGTTGCCTCAAACAGCCTTCGGTTCCGTCCCGGTCAATCGAGCAACAATCAACGAAACGCACCCCTAGACACCATTGCCAACCGATTATGGCCCCCACTTCCAGCCATTGGATGGTATCGATCGCGACAATAGAGCGAACGCGCCCGACGTGGGTTCTAGACGGTGGGGTCCACAGAACCATGACTAATGCACCTGAGAGGACCAGCTCGATTCATTCACCGGAGAGCTTGATCGGGTTCGCAACGAATCGAAAGGTGGGACTCTGGAAACTGGAGCTCGGCCTCAAAAGGGCGAGCCTCAAAAAGGGTAACCGTACCGAACACACCACAATTAGTCACTAGTAATTCGTGATTTCATAACCCACAGAACCCTTGCCGACCCCGGAGGAGAACACTTCACGTGAATGCCTCCGAGATTAAAAGGTAAGCTCCCCGTGCACACACAGTGGCCGTAATAATAAAGCAAACAACTGACCGAGCAGCAACCAGTGGAATGTTACATATTTGCCATTCAGTCATTCCAGGAGGCCCCGGACCTGACGTAGAGCAAACATTTGCTTTCGAGTCACCGCGGCCCGGTCAGTCTTCTCTGTGGCCGCTGGAGGGTGTGTGAGTTGGCGAATTCTTGCGATTCCTGCCGAGCATTTGTAGTAATGGACCGCGGCCGCCACGGGGTCCACGCCCCGATGAGCCCGATTCGAGCATCAAGATCCATCAGCGGCCGGTCGAGAGAGGTCTTCGAACCCCCGCCATACTCCTTCGCGAACAGGTGGAACATGCTACGAATGTAAACATACTGTCCAACACGCTGGCTCTTAATTTAGACGGGATCCCCGAGACGGGACTAAAATAAACGCGCTGTCGGTTGGGAGCGAATGTCCAGCTGGGGGACCGCAGCGGTGATGTTTGAATAGTGTGGAACCACACAACTATCGCACATTACATTGAGACACGAACACAATGGACAGTTGTCTAAACAGCTGCCCCCACCGAAAACCAGGCCGGAATCTAATAAGAACGCAATATCTTGATCGCCACGGCCGCGTTAAGGCTACGGGTGGCTTTATTAGAGAAACTACGCCACATCCGCCGAACTGGCCCGCCGGGGGCCATCAAAACAGGTTGTTGTAGCCAAAGCCTGAACGCCCGGGCACGGCTGAAGATTATCTGGTGGTGCCGAGCAACAATTGACACACCGCCACAGTTCCATAATTATGATTGATCTACTTTAGACGCTGTACCTCCCCTGCGGGTCATATTGTGGCAGCAGAACCCCCGTGCGGATCTCCAGCGTTCCTTCGGGCCAACAAAAAGATGCAAAAGCTTACGTGGGCTTGAAGTTTACGCGCGCTTACGTCAAACACGCAGCCCACAGAGAAACTGGTTCCGCGGACGAACGGAATCGGAGGAAAACAGAACTCCCGACACAAAAGCACCCAAAACGGCGACGATGGCGAAGTTCAGGTTTCGTGGATGGCGGACTGATTGGCACAATGGTCACTGCGATGTGTGACTCACCTAAGGATGACTCCCAGCAGAAGCCACCAAAGCGAAGCAGATGAAAGACGAAGGCTGTAAATGAAGCAGGGTGCGTCGCCAACTTGATGGCTGCGAGGATGATTGAGTTTGACATTTAGTCATTTTCTACTGCAACACGCCGAGTTTCAACATTCATCAGGAGGCAGGACAACTCTTTGTCTGGTGTCTTTATCAACCCATACGCTACAGATTCTAACCCTATGCTTCTGTTCGAAAACAACCACCCAGTAGCCCATCCGCTTACTGCTGATCACTGGCTTATCAGCCGCGACCCGGGTCAATCGGATGGGGTCGTCTCCTTGTCGTAGAACCTTCTGTAACCTCCGTTGCTGTTATGTCGTAGATCATACCGTGGGGGGGCTAGTAGGTGCTTACCCCGGATCCCGGTTCCCCGGATTTCCTGAGTCACGCGAGACAATAAAAATTAGCAATCAGTGAGTGCAGGGGGCACTTCCAAGAAAAATGTGCCGATTTGCGATAATGTGCACCGCGAGACGGCATTTTGTTTTCACACCCCGCGCCCCGCCGGACGAGATTCCGAAAATGTTTGCCCAAAGATTGGCCCGCGCCCGCGATGTGTGTCGATATGACGGTGACCTTGTGCCAATTTTGTGGCGGCCTTTTCGAGTGGCCGTACCTGCAGCAGCACTCTGCTGGGCCAGCCTCTCAGCCGCCGCTGCATATCCTTATTTACGAGCGTTGCCCTGCGCTAAAGTGTTCGGTTAAGTAGGCTTCGGCATCATGGCGGATTATACCAGCCAGCCTCCGCCGTCTTCGATTACGTTCGCCTGAATGGGCCCACGTAGCCGACAACAGATCGTTATGGCACAGGCTGACAATCTCGTGTAGACACTTTCTTTACGCGTCCTCCGGCCCGCCGAGCTGCTGCGTTCCGGGTCGTCACATCTTTGGCCGGACGTATTGCGACACACAGTGAAAATGACTAAATTCGCCTGTCGTTCAAAAGTAAATTAAACAACAAAAGCGCTCTCGGCTCCGACCGATGATGGGCGGTTCAAAAGGTCATGCTGGAAGAGGATCACGCTCGAGTGGGTTTTGTATTGGACTTGATCAGGTTCTCTGGGACGACAATGGAGTTTTTGGAGTATTAACTGGTGGCTAACCTAGGGTCTTTTGACATTTTTTCTACATTTAACTAACTTTGATGAAGGCTTGGCCCTCCCTCCCCTCTTCCTCTCCCTGGAAGGTTGATTAATCGAAACCAATCCTTTCGGCCCAAATCAGGTGAATCTTGCGAATGGTTTATATTTGGAAGTTCAAGAGACATTGAATTTTTGGTGCGAAAATTAAAATAGTTTCACCATGATTTTGTGTTTGTATTACAAGCAGTTAAAATTATTTTGCATGCTTGCGATACAGAAAAAAAACCTCCATTGAGTA
Source organism: Anopheles bellator (assembly GCF_943735745.2). Classification (NCBI taxonomy): domain Eukaryota; kingdom Metazoa; phylum Arthropoda; class Insecta; order Diptera; family Culicidae; genus Anopheles; species Anopheles bellator. Next base: position 5,431,810 of record NC_071285.1, on the reverse strand, counting down.
GTCTTCGATTAGTTTTTAACTACCCAAGGTGTCTAATTGTTTCCTCCTGAACGACAGGGCGAATTACCTTTCTGTTGCCTTTCGCCCCCGCTTGGCAACCGGTGTGAAAGTTCCGATAAAGTTAATTTACGTTCCAAACTTTCAGTCGGCGATCTGAGGAGCCCTTTGACTAAGTTTGGTAATTTTTTGGTTTCCTATAGACTTTTTGAACCACCCCAGCGGTGTAGCTCACGGGAAGTGGACTCCTCTGTTTGCGCGATACTGTTGGTGTGTTTACAGTAATCTCCCATTTAACGCGGATAACCTCTGACCGAACCGAAAAAAGCCATAACAATCCGCCACTTGATTAGCGCAGTACATAAAAGCGACACCCGCCAAAAAAAAATCCGCTGGATTTCGACCACCCGCAGGAACCGGCCCAAAAGACGGCGCGATCTCAAAGGCTATCTGCTGTCAGGCCATTTTGAAAGAGTTATGATACCCCGGTCTGGCGTTGACTCAATAGCGACGCCAATTGGCAAGACCCTTTGTGACCCCTCGAGCGCTCGATTAGACCCTATTCCACAGCCGATCGAACCAGATGGCCGAACCCGTGATCGCGATTCCTTCGGACGGCGTACGAGGTTGGCCTTCGCGAAGAGTTGTCACATTTGACACATTTGGTCGGTTGGGCACCCCACACACATTTCGGGGGCCAGCTTTCTCGGAGGCGTAGAGCTCTGTCTTCGCGAAAGCCCCCACCGGTCCTATTTGGGCATGACACGCGCACGCGCCGAAAATCAAGTCGCTCTCGCATCAAGAGAACGGCGCATCGCTCCGTTTAAGTGTTTTTCGTAAATCTTTTTCGGGCCCCGTTTATAAGTGACGGAAGAAGAAAAAGAGGGAATGCACTATTTTCGCGGGGTTGTCCGACGGCGACGGCGGCGAGAGCCATTTTACACTTTCGGAATTTATCGTGCCGTAAATTTTCATTACCAACGCGCGTGCGCGCGGGCGTCTGCGGGTTCTCCCAGGCAGTTTTGAGCCGTTTTTCTTCCGTTGCACCTCGACCCGTGGGATGCATCGGTGTCGGGCGCGAAGGTGGTACAGATTAGTGGCCCCCGCACACGACGCACGAAAAGCTCTACAAATTTTCACTTTCAATCAGCGCACGATCGTTCGAGCGGAGATTAGTGCGACGGCTTGGTTCAAATTTATTCCAACGTTCCGCCCCGTAAACGGCCAGTTTGTTCGTACAAATGCACGATTTGTTGCGCACAAAGTATGATTTCTTCCGCCGCCAGCTAATGATGATCCATCTGATCCCCGTCGTAGATCATAAAGTTGGCCGAAAATTAAAAAAATCACCACCATTTGGCACGCCATCGTCAAATGCCCAATAAAACGCGCTCGCTTGTTCAGTTCGCCCAGATTTGGAAGTCAAATGAGGAAATACACCAGCGTCTCAAACGACTGGCTGAGATGAGCCTTGTCGATGATCGGAATTTGCACGATCATTTGTGCTTCGCCCATTCCGTCGTGCGCCTCTTGAGCTCTGGGGGCACGCAAACAAACTGTCTGGCTGGCGCTACGGCACACGAAAATTGCAAATATGCACAAATCTGCAATCAGTTGGCCGGCGAGCTGAGCCGTCCGTCCGCCGAAAACGATTACGATTTGACAGATGGGGTGCGCGGCGCGAGTAAGCGGTCTGTAAACATTGCTTCGGTCTTTCGCGCCGCCTCATCAAAGCCTCTGGCCGTTTGCTTGCGCAAAAAAAGGACGCTAAGGCACCGCTGTTTTGATTATGTCGCTCGCGATCCGCCACGATCGTGATTCGGGACGAGACGAGCCAACGAAACCGTAATGACCAAGCCGTCTGAGCCTGAGACAGATCAAGAAGGAAGCACGACTAAGTATCAAATTAAAGCACATTTTTTGCGGTGGTCCGCCAAACGTCGATCGGGTTTTGGGTTGATGATGACGGTCATTACTTAAACGCCTCGTTATTATTGGATTGGGTAGCGTAACCCAGAAGGTTTCGCACACTCCACCCGACAAGTCACGAAGTTGGGAGTCATTTGCTCAACGGGTGGGAACAACCGAAAATATTTAAATCTCATTTCGATAACCACTATTTACGCGGCGGGTTAGGGTTCCTCCAAAAAAGACCTCCGGGACGCGTCAGCCAACGACGCGTAGCGTAATAAATCAAAATTAATTGACACCAGTCACACTTTTTGCGGCACGACCGGCGTAGCACGCGATCCACGGAGACAGGTATCTCTGCAGGATCCGCGCAGGTCGTTACGTCCAGGAAACGCTCGGCCTGCGCAAAGAGACACGAGCACGAGTTGCGCAAATTCTCTCCCGCTGTCTGCGATCTGCGAAAGACGATAAAATTAATCTACGCTCCCTCCGTGCTCGGTCCGGGGTACCAGCAGATTACGGCATACGGCGCCTCGCAGTTCCAAGGATGTCTGCGGGTCTCTTCAACTCCGTGAGCTGAAGTCACTTTCATCGCCGAGCCGAGCCGAGCGAAGTCGAGACTTCCGGCGTGATTGATTGGCAGAGCCCGGCGCTAGGGCATTGAGCCAAGCCCTCCTCCGCGCTTGACAATTTGCAATAGATCTGCACTCGATTAATCTGCGTCGAGAGCGCCCCGGCGGCACGCGACGACACCCGCCCGCCCGCGGCGACCATCGAAGTGGAACGGCCATCGACAATCGCGCCGATTCTTGCCGCGTTTCGCGTGCTCCTAGTCGGAGTCGTTAGGAAGTTCTTGACTGAGAAGTCCCCCCGTGCTCAGCTCGCTAAAGCAACGCGGTGGACATACTTTCGCTCTCTGCTTCGAGTCTCCACTTTTTTTTGGGGGTCGGGATACTCCTCCCTGGGGGAGTTATAATTAGATGCACTTCTTTCGGTGGACAAATCGGATCGGAGTTCAGCGACCGCTCGTCGGAAGGTATGCGCACCGAAACCACTCTCGGTTTTACTGTCGACAATCTCTCTCTCTCTCCTAGGGAACAGGAGTCTGGACCCCGGGCGGTCCGCTGATAAGTTTGGATGACATAAACGAATGGGGCCAACCGGTAGGCTCTATCTTCCGGCGCAATCGCCACGCGGCTCACTTCGATTGCCACCAACCGGCGCCTGAGGCATGGGCTTAATCGATAAGGATCGGCCCGGCCGGTGGTACTGCTGCTACGTGGAGGCCCTCTCCCGCGAAAAATAGGAACACAAAAAAACCGGGTTAACCATTACACTCTAATCAATTCACGGAAGCCCCCGGTCGCGGTCACTCTCAGAATCACTCTCGCAGCACACTTTTTATTGCATCGCAGCACACGTTGCACGATTTTCGAGACGATTACAACACCTTGGCCCACGGCTCGAAGGGAAAGATAAATCACACAGGCACTGCGGCTCTAAACGGGAAACAAAACACTTGATAAAAGCGCGAACCACGCGTCCCGATTCGACGGTGACACTTCTTCTGTGCGCTGCGCACGCACGGAACTGTGGCCCGCCCGGAGAAGAACGAACGATCCGATCCGCTGCGGTGCGCGTCTTGGCTCGATCTGGATGCAACTCTCCGGCGGCGATCACAACAAACGCCAAAGGAGCTCTCTCGACTCGCGAATTGCGTGTGGGTCGCGGTACCGGTTTTCTCGAACCAATTCGCGGTGTCGCGCTGCGTTCGCTTTCTCTCTCTCTCCCATGGCCAACTAAGTTTCCCACCAAAGCGAGAGAGTGATTTATCAGCAACTCTTTCGCTCTGGGTGAAGGAGACTCTCTCTCACACTCTCTTGTCAGCTCTCTTCTGGCTCTCTCTTCGGGAGCATTCGATGGATTGATAAGTTGATGGAAAGTTGAGCAGTTCACGGTGACTAGACATCAAACCGCTTTACCCTTCAATCAACAGAAAATCAAAACTAAACTTTTCAAATAAAATTTTCATATTAACTACTTTCCTCCCTCTCTAAACCTATGTCTCTTCTCTGTGGTCGTAATGCTCCAAAACTAATTTCCAGTCGATTCAAATCAGACTGAAAAAAATTCTCAAACTGATCTTTAATTTACACTGGAGAACACCAACGAATCTTTTCCTAAACCTTGCTAGCGAGCAAAGACTATCGTGCGAATTTAACAAACTAAAAGAAGTCCTTATTATTTGAAGTGCTTTAAAGTTAACTAGTTGTGAGCTGTTGTTGGTTAGTAATTATAAGTAGGATAAAATGACTCAATTCCACGTGGCATACCATAGAATTTAAATAGATTTAAATCGAAACATTTTCATTTCAATCATTTTGATACCTTAGACATATTAAATAGCTGCAATAGCTCTCATGTAATCAAGCATTTATGTCGAAAAAAGTTCCAATTAATTTTTTTTTAATCAGTTGACGGTAAAGCGAAGGTATTATCTTATGCGCTATATGAGATGTTTTAGTTGCTTGACAGATTATTGTTATGATTCATTCGATGACAACTCAAATGATATTATTCGATTTTAATAAGAAATATAACTTTTTGCCATTTTAAGTACCCGGTTCTAACGATTTTCTCTTCCCAACCGCAAGTCTCACTCGCAATATTGTCTTTGATATGATCGTTTATTTATGATCATCCGCCCCGGGGGGAGCAGCATCCATACACAGAGAGCAAACACCACGCCCAGGGCTACCGTTGATAAATCAATATCACTTTTGTGATCACAGCGTGGTGTGGTGGCCACACCATATCCGACCGTTCGCTTGTCCGGCTGTCGACCGTGGAGTAGCTCCGTGGCGAAAAGAAACGAAAAGTGTATCGCAAAACAAATAAATAACTCACCATACGGTTGGCCGGTTGGCCGGAAGCTGGCATAAAATATTGTGGCACTCCTAATTAACATCTCCCTGCGGCGGGGAACAGCGAACGAAGCTCGGAGGAAATCGGTTTTGAAATTACTAAATCAGTGCTCGTTCGCTTCCCAATCGACCCGGGCGCGCATTATTTAGCATAACACGTTGCAACGAGATGCAGTTTTGAGTGCGTGAGTTTTTGGATTACCGAACCGCGGGGGGTGTTCACCCTTCACCCGCGACTGGGATTTGGGATCATTCTCGGCCGGAAGTCACGGTCGCCACGGTCGCACCCAATCAGCGCGCGCGCGCAGGAAATCCGGTAACCGCGATTGGAATCGACGCAAAAAGTGAGGTAAAAATGAAGGGCAACCAGAGACCGAATCCGGTAACCCAACTAAAAATATAAATAATTTCAAACTGAGCAGTAAGTGGTCCACAATCGGGCTGCTGCCGGACTGGCAAACCAGACACAGTAAATTATTGGCACACGCAAATGGAGCCAACATCCGTCGTCACATCAAAGGCAGTATCAATGGCTAGAGAGAGGAAGCCACATGCAGCGAGAGAGCGGAAGTCGGTACTAATATTCGATCGTTACCAGCGTCTGCATCGTGATGGCCAGCGAGGGCAGCGAAAGAACCGCAATCTGTTGTTCGACAACCCGAACCCCACCGGCTCCCAATTAGAACGAAAAGCGGGCTGATAATGGGAAACAGCATGACAGCTTTAGTGGGGGGCCATCCGTGCTGGTCGGTTCGACTCCGACAGCTGGTAGCACTTGCTCTTTCCTCTGCTTTCGCATCATTATTATCGGAGTCTGCACAGACGGAGTCGGTGAATGAGCCAGCAGACTAACCGTCTGCTGGTCAAGCTTCAAACGCCGACCGAGCCGACCCAGAATGGTCCAGTATATCTTCCAAGAGTTATATTCCACCAAGATTAAAGGGGACCCCTGTGTCTGGTGTAACCGATAAGATGCTTCCAGTTTTATAGCAAATACCGTCCGAAAGTCCGATTATGCAAACATCAACCTTTAGGGCTTAAAACTTGCGCACTTTACGTATAATTTGTAGGCCTGGTGGGGTTGGCCAAACCAGTTTGCATCGGCAGAGCAGCACAGGAGTGAAGAAGAAGGCGCCTACGTTCACATCATCGAGACCTAATGAGGCCAAATGGTGAGGAGTTCTCGAACTAGTGTCCTGGTTCTTATCGGGCGCACTTCAACCGGAAGAGGCATGCGGCCACCCCACCACTTCAGATTGGCGCGTTGGCGATACATTGACCCTTTATCATAAATTATCATAAACGCTGTCGGTGAGAGGCGTCGGTCGGGGCCCGCCGGTGCATCGTCCCTTGGATCGTCCGTGGAAAATCGTGTTAATTTCAGTTTATAGGCATGTAACGGACAGTTAACAGACTCCCACCTAGCCGGCATGTAGGCTGCTAGGCCGGCAACAAGTGACCATCCTGGTCGTCGTCGTGGCTGGCAAGCGAAACGAAATTTTCGTGGCCTCGCAAAGGTAAGGTCGTACGGAGGAGTCGTCGTCGTCATCGCCGCCACAATGTGTCTGCGGCCCACGCAAGACGCCCCAGCACCAAAAACGGGCTACGTCCGACGTCCGGCGGTCCCACAAATTATGTTGGCCACACTGTCCACAACTTTCGTAAACTTCTTGCGGAGGAGACACGATAAACGATTCAAGAAAAAAAAACTGAGAAACAATTGAAGCTTGGAAGCTTTCCGAGAAGGCACCAAAGGATGACTGCCAGCCAGGTGACTGACCCTATCCGAAGCAGAATCGGAGCAACCGCCCGCCGACCGGGTTCAGATAATTAACATGGCGCGCGGCGATTTTCTCACGCGCCGCAGCTTAAACTTCCCAAAGTTTCCGCCAGAGGGCGCGCGCGCGACCGCCTCGTCTTCAAGATTGGATGGCCAGAGAGATGGTGGTGTGTGATATGTTGGTTGGCGGATGATGCATTGGTTTGTGCCGCTGAAGGCCCTTGGGCGGCCCCGATGATGATGGCGTCTTGATTCACTTTCATCTAGCTCCCTGGGCGAGAAGGCGGATCCCGCCGCTCGGGATGATCGAGATCGGGCGGCACTTTGTGGCGGTGCCCAGTATCATTGTGTCCGATTGTTCCTCTCTCGTTTGCAACCCGAACGAGCGGGTCACCACATCAAGATTGAGATTCTTAATTAGAGGCAGCCGCCCCAGCGCGGCACACATGCTGTGGAAGAACAACACTCGATGGACCGAAGAGAAGAAGGATCCACTTGTTACGACGACGCATCACTTCAGGAGTTTGAACTTACCTAAAAGAAGAAGAGAAAACGAACCAAATGTTAATAACTCAATAACAACGCCTTAAAACATGAAGCCACTCGAAGAGGCCGCGAATGTGACTTTAATTTCACATTCCCATCGCCAGTCGAGCGGCACAAGTTTCGCTACAATTACCATGCGCCTCGCTCGCGATTCGCATCATCAAACACGTGGCGAGGTGGAAACCCGATAGCCCCACCTGGAGCCCCTTTCGCCGGTGCACGAAGATGACACAATTTTTTTTCGCGCGCCCGCAGAAAACGGGAAAGGAAACATAATCCGACGGATCCGAAAGTTGCACCGAAGAATGCACCGATCGTCGGCGGAATTATTCCGATCCCCGAGAGTGAAGGGAGAAAACTGGGCCCGCACCGAGACGAACAGAGTGTGGAAAAACAGATTGAATTTTCCCACTTTCCACAGCCCCGGCATCTGCCCCACCGACATTCGCATCCATTATTTAATAGCTCAACAGCATCGCATCGCATCCGAAGAGAGCATGCAAACGGCGGCTGGCTGTAAGGAAGTCGGTTCCGATAATAAAAAGACGATCAAATGATAGGCGAACAGGCGAACGAGTTGGAGTTGAAAAATGAAATGAGGAAACGCCGGCCCCGGGTTCGTTCGTGCCCGTGGGCAACCGTAAATTATTAAGCCAACTCAGCGGAGCCCGAGCCCGAGTTCTGGACGCAAAAAGCAACGGAAAAGAACTCTCTACAAGACGCCCGGCAGTCCAAAACGAGATTGGTCCAAGACCCCGACGGGACCTCGTTAGGAAGAGGCACGCCTATCACAACGGCGTTAGTAATTGCTGCGCGTTCGACAGCTGACCGCAATTCTTCTTGACACGTGTCGCGGTAAGGGCTGCACCCAATCAATTAACTCGAGGCGAGATTGGTTACCGATTGGAAATATCTAGCCATCATCAAAACACGGAGAACGAGGACACCTTCAGGAAAGGCTGATTAGAGGAGAAAACTCGACTAGTAATAACAAATATTAAAAAAAGAATTAAAAGGGGGCAAAAAATGATAAAAAAAGAAACAAAACTAGAAAAAAACAAAACAGAAATCGTAGAATGAACGATGAAACAACCGTTCAATCGATCAATCTTTTCAAACAACATAAATCTATGGCAAACTAATTTAAATTACTCCAAAAAGAATTAAAAAAACAATATAAAAAGTAACTAATGGTCAAGAATAAACGAATTCAAACAAAACTCTAACAAAACATAACATCGACCGATGATGACGAAGGAAGGGCCACTCCCGATTGCGTGTCGGACCATTTTCGCAGCAACCATCTCCCAAATGGCTTCCTTCCTCTGCCCGGGGTCAATGGCCGCAGGGCCACACCCCTCACCACCCCCGTTTACGGCCTCTGCCTTTTACTTGACACATTAAGCGCCAACGCAAAATCGGAATCGGCGGGCCCTGCGCGATGGCGATGATGCGGTGCCCGAGCCGGGGAGTGGTGTCGCCGGGTGCGCCACCATGGAAAACATACATTTTTTGAATCGAGTACAAGGTGTTCCCCGTTCCGTTCCGTTTCGTTTTTTTTTTTTTTTTTGCATCGTCTGGCATCGCCATGACACACGGGGAATTGGCGGATCGAAACGCGGTCGCGTGAAACTGCAATCGAAAAAAATCGAATTCAAATGCTATGGGCGCGCTGCTAGAGGCATCACCAGAGGCCGGCAGCTATGCTGGCCCGCAGCACACCCGGCACCCCGTGTGTCCTGTCGATTTGGATGAATGAAGGAGGCGGTGGGCCCGTCCCGTGGGCTTTGGAGGGCCCGGTCGCACCGGCCCGGGGACGGAGAACCGGTACTTTGACGCCTCCTCACTCGCAGCACAGCATTTTATGCAAATCGGGCGCGCGCGTTGCCCAAGTGGGCCGCCCAAGTTTACGATCAAGTGGTGACGCGGTGGTGGTGCTCCACACTGGCAGCGACCGATTTTCGCTCGTTCGCGAATTTTATGTTGAAATAAAGTCGCTCCGCAGTTTGAGCGGGTTCGCAAAACCGATCGCGCGATTTAGGGAGTGTTTATTACGGTGGCTTAATGCGCCCAAATGACTGGCGGCCTCCATCCAGGCTGAACGGCCGTAAAATCGGAAGCTCGACAAATGTCGGAAAAAATATTAACGGGTGCCGGGGTCAGCAGCTGGGCACTGGAGAGAGCGCAACCACCTGGAAAATCGCGTCCGCGCAAAGAATGTCCATTAAGCCCCCGGAGAGCCGGGGCGCTAATTTACATCTGCGTTCCGTAGCAATCAAATGCCTATAAACTGCTTATCAAAATCGCGCGGCCACCGCTATTAAACAGAGAAACACCCTAATCACGCTAAATGATCGCTCAGCGATCGATCGGAAGCTGTTGGCTGTTGGCGATTCTCGTATGCAAACAGATTGCGCAGCACCATGACGCAACGCAACTGCGTGGAGACATTTATGCTCGGTCCGTTCGAACAACATTATTTACCGCAATCCCGCAATTGACCGACCGACCGATCGTTGATCTGTCCCGGGCCCGGTGTGCGATGGTTTTGCAACCATGATAAATATGCGCAGCCGATCTCAGATGTTGCCCCGATCGCCTCAGCAGGGTTCCACAGTGAAACAGACGGCCACACTGGAGAGCGACGTAGAATTGGGCGTCCTACCCTTTACTAGTTCCTTGCCAAACACACTTTTTGTTGGTCCTGTCGAGTGCGGATTGCGCGGTTGTCTGGCTTATCGTCAATCTTGGTGCTGACCGAACAGGCCTCTGGCATAACTGGGCCTGGTCCTAGAGGCGTCTAAACCGTGGTTCACCGATTCAGCACTGCGGAAACGTTGCCCCAGTAGAATGGTAATAAACAGTTTAATTACGGATCCGGAGCACCGAATCCTGAGACCCGTTCGAGTGGCACGAATCCGACCGAAGCGCAGTTTCCAATTAATTCTGGCGCTCAAAATTTGGAATAAAAAAATCTCCCAATTTCAAGGTTCAAAAACGGCTGCAACCGGCTTAACGGACCCCGGGGCTCCGGAAGATCATGGTTTTACGATCGCAAATGCAGCGCCCGGCCACGGCTTGATTTGATTGCTCACGGCCAGCAAGCAAGCAATGATCGTGGCAGAAGTGCAGTAGCGAATGTAGCTTTTACATTATACATTGTGGTGTAGTAGCGTGGAAGATGTACGATCACTCGATC